>NC_042291.1:2449561-2749561 GCF_901000725.2 Takifugu rubripes | reverse complement strand
ATGCCTGAGGTTGTGTCTCTGTTCCTGTTGCTGCTTTGAGACTCGATGTCCATCAGGCAACATGTAGGACACGAAGGAACATGCTAATGTTGGATACACCTAAAAATGAAGATATGCCCAGTCAGAACTGGACGTTTCTTATCGTGAGCATATTTGTCATCCTAGTTACATTCTAAGGAGTCTTCTGTGTAAAAGTCTCGGTTTACCCCCCACACACACCAATTACTTGAATTACACCACAGAGTTGGGAACGATGAATGGACACTTGATTTTTATCAGAAATACCTGCTGTAGTCTTCACTGTTTAAAATGTTCAAGAAAATCCTGCAGAAAAGACAACGATGGGGGCTTAAAGGGCAGCAACGGCTGTAGCCCTGAGGAGGACAGCGAAGCTGTCTGGAGGTTCATGGGGGTGTCCAGGCTCCCGGTGTCCTCAGGACATTGCTCGTCTCTTCACCTTAACTTGGCCACTGAGAGTTTTATGAAGGTTTTTCTACTGGTTTGAGTTTAGGACTCATTAATTCACCGTCACAGGGGAACCCGTTCTGCATGATAAACACTTACACTCATGCTGCTACGTAGCTGTGAAAAGCTCCAGGTACGACTGGCATTGGAGGACAACATAAAGGGCATCGGTGGACCCAGTCAGTCAACGGGTGAGCAGTTCCAGTAACGGCCGGCTGTCCTCTGCTACATTTGTTTTTCATGGACGAACGGCCTTGTCAGGGGATTTGAACGAGTTTGCAGGGAAAACCGATAACTAAGATAAGCTGATAAAGTAGCAACAGGTGCCAGATTAACACAAAAAGCAGGAGGCCTCCAATTTTGGTTAGTGCTGTTTTAAAAATATGCCAATAATAAAGTAATAAACTCCACCCCAGAATAAATATGATAGGAAATGTGCCTCAAAACGATCCTGAGAATGGACGACGCTGTGGGTCTTTAAGTCAACTCACCTCTGTGAGCTCAGCTCCTGGAGGAGGCATCGGGGTCTGTATGACACCGTATCGCTTCATGGTCATGAAGACTGCACAGCGAAGCAACTCCAACACTCCTGCTGCTGGCCTGAAGAGGAACAGGAAGAGGAACAGGAAGAGGAACAGGAAGAGGAAGAGGAAGAGGAACAGGAAGAGGAACAGGAACAGGAACAGGAACGGGAACAGTTCCTTTATTTTTTAAATCTCGGATTGTTGAACATCGTCATGTTTAGCGCTGCTCTTTTAGCTTCCCGTCCGCTCCGGTCTGCACCCTATTGATGATCCTGCAGATCAAAACTTTGCGTCGTACCTCTGATCCGTGATGTAGCCCAGGGTGGTGAGAGTGAACAGAACATAGCTGGTCATTCCAAGAAGGGCTAACTGGGACATCATCTAGTGAGAAACAACAGATTAACATGAATGAATGAGATATGCTGACCACACTACAACAGCAGGTGACCACGACATCGGACTGGTGGCTTCCATCTGAACCAGGGTTAGGGGTTAATCTAACCCTGACCTCTAACCCCTAACCTCTAACACCTAACCCTACATGGCAATAAACTCTGACCGTCACGGCATCACAGATGCTTCACAAATGAAGCTTTCCAGATATGAGAAATACTCACCATCTTGTATTGAAATAAATAGTGGTAGATCCAGACGACCAGCAGGAAATGTGTGACCACATAACATTTTACTGTCAACGACAGGCTGGGAACGTGAGGCTCTTCCTTTCCAGTGATCTGAAATACAGACAAAACTAAAATGTTGCGTTCACGCACGCATGCACAAACACCAACTACTGAGAGACTCCTGAAAAATTCAGGTAAGAAATAAATGTGCTGAGCAGGGGGAAGACTCTGTGTTCTGTGTGTTTAGCTTTTATAGTTTGGAGTTTTTATTGCGTATTTACCTTCTTAAAAAAGTAAAAGGAGCTTAAACAGAATTTAAAAGATCTCAAGATCACTGCAGGGAACAGTTTGTTGTGCAGGCCAAAGGGTTTTGTTTCCTTACATCCCCCATACTGACCCGAGGATTTTTAGAATGGTCACCCAGCCGAGGTTTGCCAGGTCTCCAACTTGGTCCGTTAAAAAAGGTTAAGAGCTTGTAACTGATTGACTTGTATCTGCTGGACTTCTTCCACAATCCCAGATAGTAGTAAAGCTGAAAGGAAAAAAGCACACCAAGACGTGAGGTAAACATGACCCAGCCATCACTGCATTAAATTTGTTCTGGGTTGAAACATTTTATTGGGTAGCAATAAGCTACAGTCTTCATGTCTTTAGACGTTAAGATATTCAGGCTTCTCTTTCTCAGGTGATGGGATTTACCTGCACATAAAGTATATCAAAGGTTCTGATGGGGAACACCAGGCCGTAAACCACTTTGTCTGATTCTAAAGCAAAGGTACCTGTGAAGAGCAGGAGCAAAAAGGTCAAGTTACACAATATGGATGCTAGTGAAAACCACGAAAACAGCTGTTATAGTCTTTAAAATTAACGCTGGACTCAAGACATGGACAATCAAGACATGGCAGCAGGTTCACAGAAAGACTGGGGGTGGGGGTGGGGGTGGGGGGGTGTTGCTGTGCAGAGAGGAGGGAGCAGGAGTGGATCTAGGTACCACAGTCCACTGGTGGGGTCATGACTTAGGTACTGAAACAGGTTCCAGGGTCCTTTAGTGGAGAGTTAAACCTGAATAGAGGATAACATGTGAGGAGCCAAGGGCCTGCACGACCTTATGCTGCTCCAAGGGAGGTGGAGATGCTGCAAGGAGGTCGGCCATCCTGCAGATCCACACATGCAGCCATCAGTTCTTTGAGGTCGTTCCACAGGGTGGTGTGATTAGTCCGTTTCTCTACTCTTCTACGGGGATCTAGCAGCATCATCGAGTTTGCTGATGACTCCACATTGATTGGCCTCATCAAGCACAACAGACCGTCAGCCTATAGAGAGGAAGTGGAAGGTGGAAGACCACCTGGCCATATGGTGCAATGAGACCGACGTGCAGCTCAACACCAACAAGACCAAGGAACTCATCCTAGACTTTAGAAAGAAGGCCAACACACAAGCATCCACATCAACAGAGTGGTGGTTGAATGGGTGAGAAGCTTTAAATTCCTGGGGATCCACAGCTTGCAGGACCTCACCTGGTCGCCTAAATGCTCCCACCTTCATAAGAAGCTTCACCTGCACCTATTTTTCCTGAGGACCGAGAAAGAAAAAACACCCGTCTTCGGACATTCTGGTGAACTTCTATCACAGTACCCTCAAGACCATCACCACCGTTATCACAGTGGAAGGGACGACAGTGGGTGAAGAAAACTCCTCAGCTCATTGCTGGAGCAGCCTTTGCTGTTTTTGAGGACATCTACAGGAAGTGCAGCCTCAGGAGACCAAATAACATCTGCCAGTCTTCTGCCACCCAGCACACCAAGTGTTTGCCCTCCTGCCCGCTAGGAGGCTCTACGGGTGCCTGAAAACCAAAACTATCAGTTTTGGACATTAGTAATTTGCACATTCTGCACTTTTTTTAGCATATATCAATATAACATTTCCTGTTTATAACTCATAGTATATAACTACTAAGAACTTCTTCCTTTGGTCCTTTGGAGTGTGCAGGTCACTGCTTAGGACTTTTTATGACTCTGTGGTGGCATCGGTGATCTTCTACGCTGTGATCTGCTGGAGCTGTGGGAGCTCAGAGAGGGACAGGAAGAGACTCAACAAGCTGGTCGGACGGGCTGGCTCAGTCCTGGACTGCTCTCTGGACTCCAATGAGGAGGTGGGTGAGAGGAGGATGTTGGCCAAGCTGACATCAATTATGGACACCCCCTCTCACCCCCTACACGAGACTGTGGGGGCCTTAAGCAGCTCCTTCAGCAGCAGACTGTTACACCCACGGTGTAAAAGGGAACGTTACCGCAGGTCATTCATCCCTACTGCTGTCAGATTGTTCAACATGCACAACAGGGTTGGCATATTTGCACTAACTAATCATCCTACCTCTGGAATGCCTTATTTGCACATCTCATTTGCACCTTAATTTTTCTTCACACTGTCCGACACTCCTCCTGTACATAATTTTTAATTTCTGTATATACTGTACAATGTACATAGCAATGTACATAATATAAGAGTATTTTATTTTGATTTTTCTTTTAGCACTTTTCTGTATTGTACACCACGGGCTACCGCTGTAACGTGCAATTTCCCCGATGTGGGATCAATAAAGTCTTTTATCCTTATCCTTGGTTGGATGCAATCTTCCTTTTGTTACCTTGTACCTGTGATGGGATATAACAATAAAGTTCAATCTGATCTGTCACGTTACACTTGGCTGGATGTGAGCGTCAACGCCTGTGTCTGAGTCTGTGGTGGTCAAATGGCTCCGTGAAGTTCTTTATGGTTTTCCCTGGATGCAGCAGTAAACCACAGTTTGATGCTTGGATATATTGGGAAGGAGAGCGGTCCTCCTCTGGGACTCAAGACTCCACACAGCTTCCAAGGACTTCCACTTGAGCGTTAATCATGAACACAGGAGATAACGTATCTAAAGGAAGGGCCTGAAGGAATTTACCACGGGGAGGAGCGAGAGTTGTGTGTGTGTCGTAATGCTGCTGCCGCTGCCAACTGTCTGACCTAATGCAGGTGCAGAGACGGACCAACCCTGCAGCTCCACCAATCAGACACAAGAACTGGGAGGAGGTGCTCCTCCTACAACAGCTGATCTCTCACAGAATCAGCTCCATGTGAAACGTCTTGTCAGACATTAAGGAAAAGATAGTGAGAACAACCTCAAGGCCTAAATTTTGTTTTACTTACCAAACATCCGGTCCCATATGATCAGAATCCCTGCGTAGTTTTTGTCAATGCAGTAACTGTTCCTTCCTGTAGAGAAAATTGAATTGACAGGTAAACCCATCTCTCATATCAGATTTATTTTAGCAGCCTTTTTAAAATGAACCCCTATTGACCAAAGAGGTGGACAATAAAACAATAGTATCTGCATTATTAGTCTATAATGAAATCACTGAACGTCACGTCATGGAGATGAAGAAACCTGAAAAGAACCAAGAAAACTAAAATCTAGAACACAAGTCACACAGTTCAGCACAGGGCAGCTACTAAGAGTTCAGTGGCAGCATGAGGCCCAACTCTTCCTGTGTTAGTAAAACCATCTTTAAATGTTAAGTTGTATCTCGTCTGCATTTTTCATCTTGCCTTCAATTTTGGCTTCACTTTCAGGTCTGCGGACTCTGAGCTTGTGACTGTTTTGGCCTCCAGCTTGGATTTAAGGTTCTTTCCACATTTGGTTTAGTTCCTCTGTGCTTTGAGTCAATTCTGTTTAATATTTGGTCATTAACCCTTTTCCTCGATTGTTTGTGTGATACTGATGTGTGAATAAAATAAACCTTTTGCTGCATTTGGGCCCAATTCTCCCTCTTTTGTGGATCATCTGATTAATGGAAAACTGTCATTCTGGATCAGAAACTGAGCAGGAAGTTAGTATATGTTTCCAGGTGGACTGAAGGATGCTTTTATATTAAGAAAAGTATCTTTTCTCTTTTTGAGGAAGTCAAATTCTAATAGAGATTATACCTCCTTTATAAACCTGAGTTCATGGGTCTTTTTATTAAATTATATGGAGCTTCCAATTTATTCCATAGGAAACTTTACATCAGTTCAAGATGGCTTTAAAAAGAAACTATACTCACCATGATGGACTCTATGATGCTTGGGAGTGTTGAAGACCCACTCCAGAGGACCAAGATCTCTGATCAGCTTTCAGGTAAATGCAAACAAATTGAAATTTGCATGGAGGTTTGAAATCAATGCCAATTATTTTTTTGTTCACTAGTCAGAAGAACACGTTAGAAACCTGTGTTTTGTTTTGTTTTTCTTTCACATAAGAGAAGCTCGTATGTTCTGTCATTGTTCAGCTTTGGACAGAAATAAACCAGTTTTTTTGTGAGGTCCTGGACTGGGAACAGTGGGGAGAAAACCCCGTTATGTCTCGGTTACCCCACCAGGGACGTTCTGTTGACGTACCATCGTCATAACATTGACTCTCAAAAAAAAAAACCATCACAAAGCCCCCTTCACAGACCTGCTCCAACCTTAGAACCCCTCAGAGGTCGTTGTCCTCTAACATCCGCCCTGAGCAGCACACTTCTCAAGTGTTTCATAGTGTGGATTCCAATATTTACCTCTGTGTGGATCCAGAACTGATACAAGAGGTTAAACTGTATGTGAACTGCAAAGATTGCGGGAGGAATGATGAGGGCCATCGGAATGTAGAAAATCTAGAGAGAGAAGAGGAAACTGACAGATCACAGCTGTTAAAAACAGACTGCGCAGCACATCACCGTGGACGTGCAGTCTAATCAAATTCCAAATCAATTTTACTGTAGAGAGAAAGGAAAATGGATAAATGTGCATTAAAAATAAGTTTAAATATTAAGCTGAGAATAAAAATTGAATATCTGCTTACCCATGAAGTGAACTGCTGAGTCAGAGATTGTCTCAGAGCAGTGGTAAGGTTGTAGTACTCTGAACTGTGGTGAACCTGGTGAGAAGCCCACAGGAAGGACACCTCTACACAAAAATAACAAAAAAAAATAGCTCTTAGAAATGTAAAATAATTTCCGGGTGTGAGTGTTTAACTGCGACCAGCATCGGTCACCTTCATCTACACCACATAAAGTACTTGTATTTCCAGTTAGACCAGTAAGCTAGTGCGGTTTCTGGGTCCAGTTCATGTTCCTCAGTTCTGCACTGAGGGTCTCAGACAGAAGGGTTTTGCGTGTGGCTGCTGAGGAGTTGGGAAAGCCACTGAGCAATAGTGCAGTCAACCAGTCATAGTGCAGTCAACCTTTCTGTCCTCAGTCCAGGTAAGGGGCCTCTAGCGTTGTTCCTGGTTCAACAGTGTCGTTAACATTCAAAGACCGTGTCCTGGTTTGATCTGTGTGTGCTGGCTCTTAAAGCTCTAACTGTTTTAGAATATATTGAGATGCACCAACTGAACCCACTGTGGTGTGAATATTAGTGTTATTCAGTTGCATTTAGATTTGTGGTGTGTGAAAACCTGCATTTCAAATGTGTTCAACACCATAGTCCCCTCTAGGATGGCCACCTAGAGGGGAGCGACCTAGGAGTGACCTCTTCTCTGTGCAAATGGTTCCTCTGTTTCCTGGCTGGCAGAACACAAGTGCTCCTCAAGGGTCTGTGCTCAGCCCCCTGCTGAACACACTCTATACCCATGCCTGCATGATCACATCAGAGGACATGTTTGCTGAGGACACAGCTGTAGTGTGTCTCATCTCCAACGATGGTGCACATGAGAAAGATCCACCCCCTGGACAACTGGCGCTAACAACAACATCCCGCTGAATGTTCACCAAACCAAAAAGCTGACTGTGGACTTAGGCTGGAAGCAGCAGAGATACACCACCGCTCCCCATTAGCAGGATACATGTAGAAAGGGTCGACTTCAGACACTTTGCGGACAACATCTCGGAGGATCTGACATGGACCACTCACATCAACGCCATGGCGAAGAAGACTCTTTCAGCGTCTTTACCACCTGAGATGACTGAGGGACTTCAGACTCCAGGAACTTCTATGCCTCCATGGGAAAGAGGCTCCTCAAGGGGAGCATCCTCACCTGGACGGTGAGCAGCTCCAACCCACCCACCCTTACACTGCCTACACTGCTGCCTTTAAGGAGATGTTAGATGAGGAGGAGCTGCTTTTCACAGGCCATCCCATTCTCAATGTCCACCGAACTGTTGCACATACACCATTTGTAAATATTTATATTTATACAAACTGTATTTATTTTTCTGCAGCAAGCACACAAACCATTTTACTGGCCATTGTACTATGTACGACAAATAAAGATAATTTAAATTTGAATGTACAACAGAATTTTCAGAAGAAATGGGAGGTCCAAAGCCTTCAAACAAATGGCAGAAGAGAGCAAAGGTCCTAGGTTGGCATCCCCAGGGGATGACCACAGAAAAATCCAAGGCCCTTGGCCTAGTGGCCAGTGGCTGGAGCACAGAGCCCTTCAAGGCCGAAAGGGGGATGGCCCAGGAGTAACTCAAGTCACAAGAGAACAAGAAGCACTGAGAGCATTGGGGTCAGAGAGATGCTAGATCATTTGAACCATAGTCTTTTCTTAGGTCATCTGGTAAAACATGATGGCAACAGAGAGGCTGGAGATGGTGGAAGAGTGAAAGCCCAACCAGAGTCATCATAAGGTATCACCCAATCAATGTCTGGCACCCCTGACCTAGAGAGCAAGTTCTACGCAAACCAACCCTCAAGATTTGACAGTAAGGTGTCATAACCCTTGCAAACAACAGGTAATGCGTGTGCACATGGGTGTTGTTCCTGATACCATGAGAGAATCTGTGGACCCAATAGTAGCAGAAGTCCACCCCAAGGAAGGAAAACCACCAAGTCCATGCAGAGTCCCAGGGCAGCTCTATCTGCCGGTAATGCTCCCAGACGTAAATGTAAGCGCTCAGTTCACAGCTTCTCATTAGCAACCTGAGGACACACACACACACAGACTGTTATACAATGTGTTAATAATTTGTGTTGTTTATAATGAAACACACAAATCCCTAAAACCCACACCAACCCACAGAAAGACAGACTAGAATATTCATGCCTTCTAATATGCTGTGCCCACACACTCACATTGGGAGTCTGGAGATCATTCCAGCTGATATGGAGGTAATACCATCACTAATGGTCACAAGTGTGGCTCCAGTTTTCAGCACACCAACCAGCAGCTCCAGCACCATCAGTCCTATAAAAAAAGGAGTGGCCTGGAGCCACGCAATACGTCATCCTCAGGTCGCTTTGTTCAAGCTCTTCAGATATGTCCATTCCAAGCCCTGTTTTGCTTGCAGAATTGCTCTGATGTTTCAATATTTGTCTTGGCACAAAATTCTATGTGTAATTGATGTTTTCAAACTCATAGAGTATAAGCAGCGATTAGAATAACGGTGATAATTTTCAGCCTATTAATACATGGAGGGTTAGGGTTAGGGGGCATGGTCTGTGGGCGTGGCCTCTACCAAATTCATACTTCCGGAATTATGAATATGTGGAAATAATCTGTAAATGTAATATTAAATGTGTGCACACATTTGTGAAAGCAGCAAAAAGAAGAGCAATGTAAAAACAGTTTTTCTACAAGAAATAGGGCCCATAGCGCAAATGTTATTCACCGGGATACCGAAGAGTAAATAAATAACTTGCGTAAAAATATGAAGACACTTGAATGAGAGCCGAAATAATGAACCGTCTATTTTGCATAAATTTAGCAACTGAAATGTGATTTATTTTTATGTCTGTGACAGAAACCAACTAAAATCTATATTAGGAAAAGTGGAAACTGAACTTTGTCACCATATTCCAGCAGACATTCAAAACCAAATATTAAAATCTGAAACAACGAAAGAGCTATTTTGAAGCAAGATTTGCATTAGCATAGTTGTCGTTTAACTCATTTCAAATCAATGAAATGATTTAATGGTGAAGATTAAACACATGCAGAAATCTTCAATTAGATTAAACCACCATGCAAATGAAAACATTTCCATCACTTATTTCCTTTTTTGCGCAGCAGCAAACCAGAAATAGGAAGCGGACGGAACACTAGAGCACAGAACAGCACTCGGAACAATGGGGAACCTGGAAACAGTGTGAAGCTCAGGAAAAGTAACACAACTAGACCTGTTTCACCAAAGAGGTTCCAGGTCTGGTTCGGAGCCAGAGCCAGAGCCAGAGGACCGATTATGCGGGTGGGGGGGGGGGGGGTTACATGCCAAAACAGGAACCGCGAAAGCTTGGAGACACCATTTTTAAAACTACAACCAGCAGGTCGCCTCCTCTGAAAAGAAAAGTACTGTGGACACTGAAAACAAGGAGGAGGAGGCCCGGGACTCCCTGGCACTGAGGGCTTCATCAAAGTTGCTGCTGTGTAACAGTGATGGATGTCGTAACTCATTCATTGTTTGGCTTTTGCGCAAGAAAGAGAAATCAGGATTCTCCCACTGACCTGATGAACTATCCTGAGAGGTCAGAGCAGACCAGAACCTGAGAGCAGCTGAAGTCCAGAACATCCAGAGGATTAATGAAAGAGGCCAAACACTATGGCCTGACGGGGTTTCTGTGATGGATAGTGTGTTACAGGGCTTTTATTATGATGTGATGCATAATAGTGAGTTTGGACGCTTCATCAGAGCGGATCGCTGAATCTCCACAGAGGAAAGAAACCAGGCGGGAGACAAATATTAAGACTCAGAGGAACAGAAAGAAGGAGCAATTTCCTCTGAAGGTCATTCTGGGAAAATGTTCTTAAAACGATGAATGCAGGAATAAGTGGAATGTGTTTAGCTGCTAATGTTTGGTGCTGTTAATAACCACAACTCTGAATGTTGCTGATAAAACAGCAAACTCCGTCAACATCAGATCTCAGCAGGAGGACGCGTTTCTACATTAGTGACACGATTGTGCGTCTACAGACAGTGTGGAGAAGTGCAGAAACTCACCTGTTGCACATACTCAGGAACATCCTCGACCCTCTCAAAATATGACAACTTCAGTGACAACAGAGAGGACATGTTGTGGAACCCCCCCGGACTCCTCAGAAAGCAAACCTCAGCCATGAGCTGGTTCCTCTGCCAGGACAGGACACGACAGGACAGGACAGGACAGGACGGCGGACTCGTCCTAACTGCACTAGGATCCGATTGCTGAACTTCAGTCAGTTGATCTGTTTGACACTTGGTCCGTTTAACTGGGTCACTTACGAAAGAGCAACGTGCACAGTCAGCTGACGCGCAAGCTTTAAGATCAAACCCTGATAAATGCAAACTGCGTCCAACTCAGTTCAGCCATCAAATGCTTTGCTTGTGGAAGTCAGCTCCGGGTTGAAATAATGACCAACGCAGCCCGTGCACGCCCTCCGTGCTGGTTAACTTCCAGTGACGGTAAACTGGCCGCTAGGTGGCGCCGTCATTGCGGAGGCTTTTCACCTTGAAACACCCGGCAAAGGTCCTGATAGTCCCACAAACTAGATGGATTTTCTACTTGACAGTTTTGACTAAGACTTAAAGTTTGATTTTGTTTTTAAAGTCTTAAGACCCTTCGTTATAATGAAGCTCGGTCATCTTTAATATAATATATAATATAATTAATATAAATATATGAAACCTTTGAGGATTGTACTAAATATAGGCAGTTAACCAGAGAAGGAACATCAGTATTTGCATAGTTACTTGTTCAGTTTAGCAGTTTTCCTGCTGCAGATGTGAGATCAAGCAAAATATGGAAGTAAAAGTCAGGAAATATTTTCCCTTAATTGCATTCAGTTTAAGACTCAGCCAGTCAGTGCATCCCTGCAGCACCTTTTCATGGCTACCGACAGGACCTGCATCTTTCCTGGGTTTCACCATGGAGCACCTGACACAACACTTGTCTTTTGTGTCCAACCTCTCAGAAGAGTCCTCCAGTCTTCCACTGCACATTTTGTACAGTTTTAGGACCTTTAAGATCTTCAGAGACTCTAAATGTGGTAAAAATGCACTGATTTTATTGAGTTTCTGAAGGAGAAATTTTACACACATTGAGATTTTAGTTACTCTTTATTGGTAGTGTATTACAGTAGTAGTTATTTATTAATTATCAGTCAGAATGTTACATATCTTACAGAGTACAAAAATGTTGTGTTAAAAATACCACTGCTGGCCTTTAATATATCAAAACAACGATTCCGTATTTCCGTGATTTTCTCAAAGCTCGGAACGGGACACAGCGAGGGAGAATAAAACTGTGAGGGGAAACGTCCCTTCAGGCCTGTAGAAGCTGACCCACAAGAGCTGGGCTCCTCTCTTTGACCAGGACAGATATGAGATCAGATACCTTCAACACCGACGTCTCCCAGCAATCTGAGTCCTGCAGGAGGGACGGAAATGATGCGTTTGAGCGCCCAACTCTGATGGTAAAAGTCAAATATTAAATCTTCTGTTGCTGCTCAGGAGAACTAAATCTCCTCAGATTCCCTGACTAAAGAGAAGCCCTCGAGTGGCACACCTTTGTCGAAGGCATGAAAGTGGCACAGAGAAGATCCTTACCTTCTGTGTTGGTAGCTGGATACCATAGAGGAGAATCTTTTTATGCTCTAAAGATGAGGCCAAGTCCGTGATGGCTGGTTTCTTCCCCTCTGTTGTACTGCAGGATTTTCCATTGGAAGTGTTCAAGCACAGCTGTCAAAACAAAAACGCTTGAAACGAAGCAAAATAAGGACGGCAGTATGTTGTCAGAACAAACTCTGACTTCATTCCTATCAGCCTACTGTGTTCTGGATAACAACCAATGATGCTAACGTGTTTAGGTTAACATGACAGTTAGCATACAGCACCTGTGAGCGACATGGTATCTATGTACTTCGGCAGCAGGAACTCACCCAAATGAGGACCAGAGGGTATTGAAGCACTCGCTTTTCCACCTCCAACTGTGTCACCAGGGCCTCAATATCAGACCGACAGCAAACATCGACCTGAAAACGATCAAAAGACCAGTGAAAGAGTCACTGTGTGTTCAGACCTGTAACTCAAACAGCCAATGGAACATAACTAATCATGAGGCAGCAGACTAAAATATGTAATCATGTGATCTCATTCTAGAATACAATGAAGGATCTAGGACAGTGACTCACAGAAACTTGAATGTAGTTCCACTCTTTCAACAGAAACGTGTGTTTTTCTGCCGATAAATCTGTGACGACATGCAGCTTCTGTAAGACAAAGGTGATCCAGAGCAGTTTGCTCAGAAGGGGACGGACGGGTTGAGGATCTTAGTCCCTTTTCCACCAACATGGCCCGGAACAATTATTACCAGGTATGTATTTAGCCGGTTAAAATAATATCTAGTAAACTGGGTGTTTGCTGAAAACCAGGCTGATGACGATGAGGTGGTGGCGGCGTGACAGTCGGACCGACTGCAGCTTGCTTCTTCACATTTGGTGCTCTACATTTAGTCCCACCAGATATTCCTCCAGGTTGTGTCCACATGTCTTAAGCTCTCTTCTCTTGTTTGAACCCATCTGAAGTTCTGCTAGGTACTTTTGCAGCTCACTGTAGCTCCAACTACGAGCTAAATTAAAGCTGGTTCTGATAGAAATGTGTCAGAATACAAAGTTTGTCCATCACCAATAAGCCCTAATGAGGACAAGGGCATCAGAAGTGGTCCACAGAGCAGAGGTGGGTCCTTCTTACCATGTGCAGAGCCTTCTGAAGGGCAGTGATGAGTGTGGCGGCGTGCACAGAGTCACCTGAGACCACACAGGCCGACTGCAACATCGGCTCTGAAAAACAAAGAAGAGCAACCGTCTGATTCCTGCCGGGGTCACCAGGATATGACCTGATGTCCCCTTTTTGTCCTTACCTCTGTTTTGAATGTGCCAAAATAGTCCCATCACACACATACTATTGTACAAACGTACAAAACCGTGACCCACCTTTGATAATCGAACCTGCAGCGGCCAAATCCCATCTGTAAGTTACCTGGAGAAGAAAAGCAAAAGCTTTTATCTACAGAGGGGAAAAATAGCTTCAAAATAGAATAATCTTCCATTATATCGACAGCCTTTTCAGATGATGGAGCCATTTATTAATATTCGCAGGCCACATCAGCTGGCTGATAGGACCAAAGGTTATAGTTCAGTGGGGATCAGGTGCCTTGCTCAGGGGCACCCCAGCTTCACACCTGCTGTGGTGACGTTGGCTCGGTGGTCGGGTGTCGGAGGTTACGTGTGTGTTTACCTCTCAGATTTACATTTAATTCTGAATATCTGACATTTTGCTTTTATACTCCCTCCCTTCAGTGGGGAAAATCTCTACTTTTCCTCAGTTCCCATTGATTTATGGGTAATGGGTCTCAGCCTTTCCACTCCAGGCTGTGACATCACAGCAGATTGTATGTAAATGACCACACTGGTGCCCAAACCCAGCATCCTTCTGCTGCTCCTACACAGAGCAGCAGCTTTGCTAACTGGGACTCTGTTGAGGAGTATTTCTCTCTATACTAGACATTAGATCAATAAGGCTGACCTTCCACAGTGTTGGTGGCCCCGGGATGAGTTTGGCGTTGATGTGGCAGTGCTGCAGAGCCAGGTGAAGACACTCGGTGCCAAACTCCAGATCTGACTCGCTGCTCTGCGAAAACAAGTCAGAAAAAGTCAGACAGCAACAGCGTTTAAGGGAGCGAGCGATGGTTCCGTACACGAGGCTGTGTGTCAGCACGTTAAGCCATTCTAGCTTCAGAGGCAAGTTTTAAGAGTCCTCCTAGCTGAAGCAACTCTACGGTCTAGATTGTGCAAATCCAGTCCTCCTGGGTCAGATTCAAGCTGGGTTTTGTGTCCTATCAGGTAGAAAGTGCTGGAACCCCAGGAGCAACCCTTGTCCACCTGTAGGATAGAAAACCCGGTTTGAATCCGGCTCTGAAGTAGTGGATTTTCCCATCCCTGGTCTAGATCAAATGAGGACTTGGTCTAGCTCTGAAGACCTGCTCATCATCAGGATAAGTTGGTTTTACTTGTGGTTGAATACATTTATAACCATTTTTAAAAAGCACCAAGCTGGGATTGAACAGCTCTAAATGTACCCTCTGATAGGCCTGAGAGATGACCTCATACGTGAAGCCCTGAGGCGTTTCGCTGGCTCTGTACTTGGCCCGTTCAAGAGAATGATCCAGGAAGCCCTCGGACGTGGTGGCGATCACCGTGGAAACAAGAGGCCGGATGGCTCCTGCTGCCTGCATCAACAACACAAACACAAAGAAGGAAAAGGCTGCAGTTATTGAGGACGGAACAACAAACTACAGAGAAGGTTCTTGCAGTGTTCAGGTGGACTTCGCTTTGAGGAAGGTGTCGCCATATTTGTTGTCATGACAACGTGAATAACAGTCAGCCATTGTTAAAGCGGATATTCTCTCACACAAAATAACTCGTGTGCATTGAACTCTAAAAGATGGAACTATGTCATTTTCTTCAGGTTTTCTCCATCTGAAAGAGGCTTAAAGCCTAAAACTGGCTTCTCTGGGAGGGAGTTTTTCACACGTTTGAGTGTTTTGTCGCTTCACAGAACCCAACCGGGTCAAAGACGACCCGACTGAGGCTGGAACATTAATGAATGAGTGCAACCGCAGATGTTTCTGTGGCCTCCAATGTTCTGTGGAGAAGGAAGAAAGATGAAAAGGAACAATCATTTCTTTGTTAACTCTTTAGAAGAGTAGAAAATATCTCCTGGGTCACGACTAAACTAATGACTTGAGGCTGCTTGACACATTGAAAAAGGGACATTTATAAAGTATATTTTAAAAACAGGGTTGTTGCAGAGAAAACTGGGCTGGAATTTATCTACCTGAGGTCAGGTTAGATGCCGAGATACTAAAAATCTACAGTAAAAGTGTGGACAGGTGCGTCTCTCGGTATACCGACCCCGTGTTCCTTAGCAGCGAGGGTGATTTTGGACAGAAAGTCCTCTTCCACAAAAGGTCGCACGGCATCGTGAATGATGACGACCTCTGGTCTGTCCTCTGCCAGAGCCTGGACGCCGTTATATATGGACCTATGGCGGGTGGAGCCCCCCGTCACCACTCGCACCTTCCTGTGTCCAAAACGCTGGACGATACCGCTCATCTGGTCCAGGTTTTCTTTTGCAACCACAACCACGACGTCCTGGATCCATGACACCCTGCCAGGAGACACCAAGCAACATGAATGGTTTCACAAATATCAGACAATTGGAAAACACAGAAATATTAGCAGTTTAGACCCAGTTCCTGTCAAAACCACCCTCTCATGGATCAAACTGGAGCTGCTTCAGCAAAAGCTGGAGGATAAACTCCTCATTGGACAGAGCCCAAGAGCCTGAGGAGAGGGCCGATGGTTGGTGAAGGAGGCTGCGGGAAGCATGAACGTCCTTAGCTCTGAGGCCTATTGGCACAGGCGTGGTCAAAATGAACAAAAGCTACGCTCAATAATATGATTCCCTTAAATCTAAGCATGCTGACGTCATGAGTACGCATGAAAAGCTCCCAAATAATGAAAAGATGACTGAGGATTCTTCCCGTTAGCCTGACTTGGTCTATTTAAACCAATTTAAATTCCCTTCCAGAGCCAAGAGCAGGCTGCAAGTAAGAGTAAAACTGCACTAGAGCAACTATGAGCCAAGAGAAAGCAGCTCTCTAGAGCACAAATTCATTAGGTTCATTAGAAGAAGTTCTTTCCAACCCCAGTGAAGCTGGTTTGCATCCAAACTCCGGAAACAAGCTTCCCGGCTACAGAAAATGAATTTCCAGAACATTCTGAGATAGTATCAAGTGACACAAACAAATATTTGTTTTGGACTCTGGAAATCGGGTCACATGAGAGGCGCATGTGTGGCGTGTCCCAAAAAACAACCGGGTTCCCTGATCGCTGCTGAAACAACCTCCACATTTTAAATCCAAACTATCGACAACTGTTACACTAAAACGGGGAGCGATCAGTTGGTTTTTTTTATCGTGCTGTTCAGTTGTTAGTTGGTGGGTGGGAACCTCCCAGCTCTTATCGGGTTCACATAACTGCCATCAATACCCGAGGAGCAGGTGGACCAGAACCTTCAGACGACTCGTGTCCCTCCCACCCCTCCACTTCCTACAATGCTAGCAGTCTTAGCTGCAGCTAAGTGGGGAGCCTAACTGATCACTATCGATCCGGGAGGGAACATCGGTGAATGGAGACACTTGTGAAACAAAACTACCCTCATCAAGTGGATTCTGGCTCATGACATCTACTGGGATCTACTGGATGGACGTGTTTACCCTCAGGAGGATGTTAAAGTCAAACTAGCCATATCGAATCACCATAAAGGGAAGGGAAAAGTAGGTGAGCCTTTTGGGTATTCATGCTTTTCTGCATTCATTTGTGATAAAATGTGATCTGTTCTTTATCCAAGTCAAGAGTATTGAAAAGTATAATGTCCTCAAATAGTAACACACAAAACATCCTGTTGGGACACGTCAGTAGCTGCTTGATCCCCCTCATCCAGAAACTGGCCACAGTCAAGATGTTCCTCCACCAGACAGTTGCATCAGTCCAGGAATTAAGGAGGCAGCCACGTTCTTTTTAGTTAGATTAGTCTAAAATTGGATCACTTGGACACCAGAACAGAGGACCTGGTGGATTTAAACCAAATACAGAGGAGGAACTGCCCCACAGCATCAGAAGAAAGAAATGCTTCTTCTGGGAGATCTTTGCAAACTCATTCAACTGCATCATTAAACTGCAGCTAAACGAGGGGGAGAAGGAGGTGTGTGAGGAGGCTGAAGCTAACAGCTAACCTGTCTGTGACAGGTCAGAAGTTCTGCCTCCAGACTAGGGCAAAACCTTCACGGAAACAGAACTAGGGGGACTAACTGGTGGGTCTGAGTTAAGTCTATCCCTATTAGCCTCTCTTCTTCTTTACAGCAAAACACAGCATAAAGCACAAAAGGTCTCACACACACAGGCTAATTTCCTTGGTAATAATGTGGAACTGTAAATAACTGGTGCTGGGGGTCTTAAGCTGGGGTCCCGCAGAGCTTTAGTATCAGCCCGTTTACCTTTCGAAAGCATCGATAGTGTAGCTAATGAGGGGTCGCTCCAAAAACGACCAGAACTGCTTCGGGGTCTGTAACCCGGTTCTCTCTCCGGTTCCCCCGGCAGGTAGAACCACACACACCGGGAAGTCGACGCTGGTCGCTCGGTGGGTCCCGGCGTCCCGGGGTAGAGGGGGCCTGTCCGGGTTACACTCACCGTCGAGCATGCTGCTCTCTACCGGATGTTGACACTCGGCTAAAGTCGTGACGTACGTCCGGTCAGGGTTTTTAAACACAGCTTCCAATGAGCTGCTTACCTTATAAAAGCCCAATAAAATATATCTGTGCACGAATCTCTAGAATCTTATGTATATTTTTTTCCTTTTTTAAAAATATGATTGTTTTATAAGTATAGTGATGAAAATTAGCTCAACCCCATCTCATCTGTTGTACCTAAACAAATTCATCTTTCACTTTTTAAATCATCATCACTATTTGATATATATTTGCATGTTTTAATTAATGTCTAATCTTACAACAAATTTCCTGATAATGTGGAAATGTAGGTTTTACAACCTTTGATGTATGTAGACAGGCAGTGTCCTTCCTCCAATACTCATGGAGGTTTCTCACTCCTGAATAATTTTAATTATTATTTCACTTTTGAACCTTCTGTCTCTGGGATGGATGCCTTCAGCAAATATCTAACCTAACTAGCCAGCGACAGAGACGGCTCAGACTTAAGTTCTCTCCATTAAAGCCCACCTACAGAACAAATGTTAAAGCTTTGTTTTTTTATTTACAGTGCCATCCAGGTGCTGTACCCGTCTCCTCGCCCCCTGTTGGCCTTGAGTCTGCCTGCTAAAATTCTTCACATTGACTCTAGCAACATTAGTTTTGTTCACTGGTGCAAAACACATTGAATGAAGCTGAACTGTATGATACTGTGATATAAGTTAGAATGCACTTATGCTTCTCAGCATCTTTTAAATGTTTATGTTGCTCTACAGATGAAACAACGTGAACCTCCCAGAGCAAATAAAGGCCTAATCAACTCGCTCGCCACCAGCACAAGGTGGGTGGAAAATCACCCGTTCTCAGGAAAAATATCTTTCCATCACTGATTAAAAGCTTTCGATAATTTATTAACACATCTGTCCCCTATGACAAAGACATCTGACAACAGAAAAATAAATGTTCAAAGACGGTCATTGTCCTCCTCCTGGATCAGTCCTTGCAAACTGGGCGCAATTCCTTTCTCCGTCGTTGGTCAGCAGATGCTTTGGGATGAACATAGCCAGAAAGACTTTATCTCCCTCAGTTGTCAGCGTCTTCGCTGGAAACTGGTTTTGCTGTTTCTGCTGCAGAGTTTCCGTTGCTGTTGGTCTCCAGTTTGAGCTTCTGTGTGGCGTCTGCAGCCTCATTCGCCTCTTTATCCTCCTCTGAAACGAAGACAAAGTTGTCACGATCGGGACCAAACCTGGCAAAAGATGTTCAGGCAGCTAAACTTCAAAAGAGTCTGGAGAAAAAGAAATGAAGTGTGCTTCACACTCAAACCATCAGACCCCCATCTCCCCCATACAACAATCCAAGCAAGTGTGTTCTGTTAACCACAGCTTGTTCTGATTGGACTCACAGCTGCAGATTACACAAGCAGTCATTTACTAAGCAGCAGAGCGCATCGTTTATCAGCCCATGCAGGAAGTAACGCTGTCGTCCAGGTGACAAAGCAAAAAATATTAAGAGGTAATGGAACTGAAGAAACCTCAGATGAGAGGAGAGACATCGTCCAGGAACCACAGAGACGTTCAGCTGAAGACAAGAGTTCTTTGACCTGGATAACTGAGGATATTGTGTGACTTGCTCTTATTATTCTGCTTGTTTTTTCATTTTAATGCATCAACAGCAAAGAAAAATCCCTGGTAAGGACACCCTTAGAGTGACAGACCATACGCTGGTAGAGCGGGTCCTGGACTCTGTCCTGCTGAGAGTGATGTCTTGTTGTTCTCTTCCCTACAGTCCCACTGGGCACCACAAGTTCTGCCACAAGACTATCCAGAACTGTGCATTCACAGGCTCAGGCTCAGACAGACAGCAGAGTCCATTCAGACCTCAACTTTTCAAAACAATGCTGACACAGTGCTTGTGTACATGTGCAGCTGCTTTTTGCAAGAGGTTCTGATGTAAAGGTACCATTGCTCTGCTGCATCCTGAGTTTGGCTGCTTCCGCCTCTTGTTTCTCTCGCTGCTCCTGGAGCTTCTTGCAGACTTTCTTGTGGGTGAACCAATGCAGTTTCTGGCAGGCTTTGTCACAGTAGACCACCTGGTGCCAAAGAAAGACACTTTAGTTGATTGCGTAACTGATTATAGAAAACTAGAAATGAAACAGGATTTTGTGGCTGAGAGGCCTACAGTCAGGTTATTACCATCTTACACGCTGAGCATCTCTTCTGGGCTCCCTTCTCTCCACATGACGTACAGAACTCTGCATCTATGAAGCCCACCTGCCCAGTGATGGCTTGAGTCAGCACAGAAAGGGCTGTGGGATCGTTGCCCTGGAGTCATAAACAAAGATTTGCACAAAACCTCCAGCACAACTGGCGCTACAGCATCTATAAGGTGGGTTTGACTCACAATCTCGACAGGGGCGATACTTCGCACCAGCTGTTGCAGCAAGGTAACGTCACAGTAGGGAAACTTGCGGATGCACTCCCTAATAAACTTCTCCTGATACACCGGGAAGCCGTCGCTGTCGCGACCCTTCAGCAAGCTGCAAGACGCCGAACAAGGAGAACCGAACAGTTCCGGTTTCAGTGTTCAGAGTGAAAAATCACAACTTATTATAAAACCTGTGAATATCTTCTTATAATCAATCAGGGACATTACAAAGTAATCAAGGTGCCGTCAGTTAAGGAGTAAAAGTAAGTTTAAATAGAACCAAATCACTCTAAAACCATCTCAAATATGTTCCATCTGTGTCCTGTCACCTATGTTTTTCTGTGCTTGTGATTTAATGTCTTGTTATAACCCAAGAGGAATTGCTGTGAAGGAGTACATGGGTCCACAGGTTCTTGGGTTCTCAGACTGGACTCTATACCATCTGGTTGGTTATATTGTGTCACGAGGTCACAAGAAAGGAATGTGTTTACTTGACCATATATAAGGGTCTACCGAATAAAGCACTTCAGAGATCTTCACCATCGGGACCACGAAAGCTCCCTCGGACAAGCTGCAGCGTCTGATTGATACCTCTCTCCAATAAACATCTCTCATAACCAAGTCGATGTCTACGAAGATTCCTTTTTCATCAGCACATCTCAACTATCACCAGAAGAAATTTACCACACACCTCTTGGTGAGGCCATCCAACTTGTCGTCACGGTCTTTCAGGAAGGAGGCGCACTTTCCCAGGACGCAGCTGATGTAGTGCATCTTCATGGCCAGAACCTCGTTCATTTCCTGCTGCTTGATGCATTTCTCACAGATCAGCTCCATCACCCGCCGACATTTATCGAGAGCCTCTGCCTCCAGCAGCAGAGGGTTCTCCTCGACCAGCATCACCATCTAGGAAAGAGCACACAGCTTTCCTGAACTGCTCATCATCCTCAGCATGAATGGACGCTTTAATCTTTCAAAAACAAAACATGTCCTTTCACCAGGATGTTGTAAATGTTGAAACTGGGGGAGTAAATTGTGGCAGAGATCATCCACATCAATCTCTAAGCACTTTAAAAGGTACAACTTCCTGCAGGATGGATATAAAATCAGTGAGGTTGTCTCCTACTTTTACTGGGTTCAGGTTGGTGCCCATGATGATCTTGTGGAGGGGTCCAGCTAGTTTGGGTGGCAGCTTGGGCTCCTTCTCCAGACCCTGTGGCTTGGAATAATAATCCAGTCTTGCACGAGAGAAGTAGTTGTTGATAACGGTGACACAGTCGTGTTGGCCTGAATAAGACAGAGAGGAAGAGTCATTCCCAAGCTGTAGGACAGAGTTCAAGTCAACTTGATAGGTATTTTCTACAAATACGTGACAGAAAAGTTTCAGGAAAAGACGGAAATATAAGCAGTATTCTACATACATACATGTGTACATTGGCTACACCAAATACTGACAGTGACATTTATCCTAATATTTCCTACACTCGTCTTCCGTGGATAATGCAAGTGATGGGACCATCTGTTGAGGATCCCATTTACAGGCTGAATGTTCTCCACTGCCAAAAATGTGTGTGGCTCTTTGTCCTTGTGAGTCCTTAAAACACTTGACTCTCATGTGAAAGAGCACATGTCACACTCAGACATACCCACAAAGGCAGCCATCTGTGCAGCGGTCCTTCCCACCGAGTTGACCACATCTGTTTCTGCACCGGCGTCCAGCATCAACCAGGTGATTTCAGTCTTACCTGCAGAGGAATAACAGATACAGGGAGAAGCTTTCTAAAATAACAGGGTCAGATGTGTCCTGATGGGGCTGAAAACTTGAGATGGTGGAACTGACGGCATACCTGACAGGCCAGCAAACATGAGTGCCGTGTATCCGTGCTCATGTTCATTGCAATTGACATCTGCTCCATGCTGTAGCAACAATTTGCACATGTCTGTTTTTCCTTTGTAAGCAGCGTGCATAAGGGGGGTCATTCCATACTGAGGACACATATACATACACACATATACATCAGAAAAGGTCTCAGCATTGTGTTTAGATTATACTGCACACGACATCCATTTAAAGCTACCCCTGATTCTGACAAAATCCACTACAAAACCAAGAGGACCTTAGAGAAGGTCCTTCTCGACCTATCATGAACAGATGTCACAGAATAGCCAAACGACTTTCATTATTTCTAACTGTGTCCACGCTGCATTCATTATTAGATGAAAAATACAAATACGGGGCACAAACTGTACACAGTATAAAAGCATTATTATCAGTGTTTAGATGGGCAAACGTTAAACATTATGGCTTCCTTACCTCATCCAAACAGTTGACCCGAACATCTTTACAGCCCAGCAGCCGAGAGGCTTCTTGGACATTTCCTGGGTGAATCAAATTCAAGGTTATTGCAAAAGAAAACACAACCACGCGGATCATTCAGCATTGCACACCTCCTTTGACATGAAAATAAATGTTTTGAACTGTCTTCAGCCACTCGTGCACTGACTGGCAGCACTTCCCAGCCTCGCTGACCAACCGCATAACAGCTAGTTATGAGCTAGTTCAAGCCTCTAACTAGGATTTTAGATATCTGCTTCACAGCGATTGTAATCTGGGCGATGATATCAAGAACCAGATCCTGTCTGCAAGTTCTCAGGCATTACTGGAAGAGGCTTACCCGTAGAAATGACATTAAACAACTGCTTTTCGCTTGAAGACAAGTCTCCTTTGACAGACATATTTCCGTTTTGTTCCACCCTCAGAACAGTAAAATATATACCGGTTTATATATATTTTGTTTGATGTTCGCCTTCTGTCGGTAGTTGGCTCGTGCTACGACTTGAAAGCGGATTCAATGCGATTCAGTATTGGTGACGTCACCACCTGGTTCTTCTTCGCCTGTTTTTCTTTTCTTCTTCTTCTCTGTCACGTCGCCACAAGGACTGTTTGCACTACCGCCACCTACAAGCGTGGAGGGCGTCTGGATGGATTTGTTCCCGTAAACCTCCGCTCCCAGAGGAAAAACAAGCCAAACTAAACTGTTATCAAATGGAAATAACGTTGGATTAATACGTATTCCCTAAAATCATTGTAGGCGTTCTCACTTTGCCCAGGCTCATTTTAATTCTCCCTCAAAATAGATCATGAGCATTCAATTGCACTAATTTTTAAAATTGAACAGGCTTCACTGTTGTTTTCGACTGTAAACTCGTGTTGTTGCGCTATTTTGTTGCTTCATTTGCTTTCTTGTGAGCTACTTCTTTCCCTTTGATGCTGATATGTTCGGTTCCGCATTTCCTAACGAGTAAATTTGAAAGTGATTAAAGCTGCTTTCAGTGGTATCCTTTCTTCCGCCCTCTGCGCTCCTTTTACCGCTGTTACAAATACCAACGTTTCCCTGTGACACTCCTTCATTTATCATCTGACTTTTGAAACTTCCACTACATATTCTTAGTGCTTAACTATTATATTAAATACACACCATGTTTTCATTGCCCATCGTTCACTCCATAAATAACAGTGAATTTTTATCCACACCCATCGAGCACATCTTTATTCAGTGATTTACAATTAGTGCTCATTTTAACATTGTTTTCGCAGCATTAACAGCAAAATGTGCTTTGTTTAGATGTCCATTAGTGTTTTCTCCCATGGTAACAACTATCTTTAGAACGTTTTAGTCTGGCCAGCAAATTCTCTCCATGTTAAGGTTTCTCCTTCCTATAAAGCTGAATGTTTTTATTTTCATTTCATTAAACAATGAAATGAAAACTGAAAAATTAGGAAAAAGATTAACGCTTTAGGTCTTTTTTTTTTGCCTTTCTTTTGCCTTCCTCCAGTAATTCCCCCAAACCTCATTTTAATCTACAGTTTGTACAGCAACATTATTATGTTGCCAAATAAACAAATTTAAAAACTGTGGATATTTTGTCGTTGGTTTTAATGTAAAGGGATGCAAAGACAGCTTTAATAGAGGGCAGCAACTCCGCGCGTCCCAGTATGACGCCCTGACACACTGCTGCCCTCTGTTGGCTTCAAGTTGTAATGACATACACATCAGAAGCGTCGAGCATGAGAAAGACTCAAGTTTCGTCGAAGGCTTCAGCACACAGTTTAGACTTGAAACATAGACCTTGTGACCTTTGTCACACTTTGTGACAGAAAAGCTGCGACTCCCAAGAGATTTGAATAGTACCAAACATGGAACATCTTAATATGGTGAGAATGTCAAGTAGTACACATGAATCAGCTTCACTCCTGACCCATACTGTCCCGCAGAACCTGGTTTCCATCATGCACCATGTGGAACCCCTCACAGACCCAAAACTACAATATTCTACTGCTCTTATTTAGTAACCTTGATCAGTTTGTCTAGATAAAGGTTTGATCTCATCTTACTTATGATCAATATAAATTAGAAAGAAAGAAACAATCAGTTGACATCGATCTCCACAGTATAGTTCTTTATCTGGGAGATTTACTCAACTCAATATTATTGTTTTCATCAGAGTTTCTCTGTAATTCTTCTAATACAGACATTTTCCAACAAATGTCCACGTGTTCTCGCCCCAAAGCGCCGGAAAACTCTTAAATGAACAGATGCTGGTCACCGGTAAAGGTGAGAGAGCTTCATCCTGCTGTGTCATCGTGGGAACGTGGAGCAGGAGACGCCATTCTGTCTTTTATTACCCGCGAACAGCGACACTTAATCCCGATTGCGAGCTTTCAGGGAGACCCTCCCTGGTTGTCAGGATGTGGAAAACAGGAATAATATTGGATGGTTTTGTTTTCACGACACCAGAAGCACCGTGCGTGAATGAAAGAATCGTGTTTTTCCTCAAATGATGACGGCAACTCGTTTGATTTGATTATATTCTTTGGACTAATGACAGAATCCGCGAGGATGTTGGTGCACGTCTTTATAGAAGTTCTCACATGCGTGTTCCTGTATCATGCGTGTTCCTGTATCATGCGTGTTCCTGTATCATGCGTGTTCCTGTATCATGCGTGTTCCTGTATCATGCGTGTGTTTCTGTGCTCGGGGCTCCTCTTGTTCTGCCCACCAACAAATACCCGACTAGTCCTTCTCATTCATCAGCCTCAGCCTCACATTCTTCTCTCCCACTTTTGCTGCTTTCATGTCTTCTCACATGGAAATGTTGCACGCGCTGCCTTTCTCATGCGCGTGCCGTTCACACTTGGCACGTGGCGCGTCTTTCCGTCTCCCGAGAATCTCTTCAAAGAGATTAAAAGCAAATAGGAATAAAACACGTACTTTAATTATATCACCAAAGACCTGATTTATTACACTTTACACCAAGAAAACTGTAAGCATCAAGGGAAATTTTAAAATGTAGGAAACAAACTGAGAAAATTCTGTTTATATATAAAAAAGATTTTGTAGGTGGCGCGATCTATAGACGTAAAGGACGCAGAGTAAAGTTTAGTTTTGCAGCTTGAACACGAACGAAGGGAAGATTTAAAAGAAAATTCTGATTGGTTGTGGGTGTGGCATGAGACCACGCCCACTGAGAATAAAAATGGTCGGTGAAGCCTGAGGGGTCACTTTCAACTCGGAGCAGCCAGGTCCTCACAGGGTTGCAGCTTGTTGGGGGATTGAAATCATGAAGCCTTTTGAAGATTCAAAGGGTTCATCATCCAGAAAGAGGGTACGTGCTTTAATCAACATGTGGCCGTCTGAGTGGGACCGCTGGGGTCCATTGTTGCTCCTGTGGGACTTTTATCTGCATTCTGTTTGATTCACAATCTCTTCATTCATCTGAATCTGTGGATATTTTACTTCACAGCCTCTCAAACATCATGTAGAGAGACGTCGAAGAGAGAGAATAAACCGCAGCTTGGACAACCTAAAGAGTCTCTTGTTGCTGCCGCAGGTAAAGGAGTCAACGTGCTGCGATCAACCCACCATCCCATAATTCAGCCGTGGGCTAAGAAGCTGTTTTTATTGTTCTTTCTCTTGTAGGAAGCCACTCAGCGCAGAGTGGAGAAAGCAGAGATCCTGGAACACACTGTTCTCTTTCTACAGAAAACAAGAGACAAGAATAGATCTGAAGCTGGTGGAGGATCCCAGAAAGACTCTTTCCAAGAGGGCTTCTCAGACTGCATGGAGAGAGCTGTTCGCTTCCTGGGACCTATGGGGAAAGGCCTGTGCCTCAGAGCAGTGCTGGATCCATCGGCCTCTGCGCGGTCTTCCAGTTCAGACTTTGGTTCTGCAAACTGGAAAAACAGAAGTGAGGTCCACCCCTCCTCCAGCTCACAGCTGCTCAGCAGGTCCTGCAAGTCTCTTCTTCACCTGTGGTTACATAAGCCAGGGTCCGTGCCCGGCCCCGTGGCGTTCCGCTGCGTTCAGAACCCTGGACAGTCTCAACGTCCTCTCCCCTCACAGCAAATGAGGAACGGAGCGAACAAACAGAACCACCTCCAGAGTCACCCAGCCAGCCGTTCTCTGTGGAGGCCTTGGCCCTGAGCACCAGCCAATCTTCAAAAACCTACTGTTCGTCACTTTTGCATGCTGGTTCCATTTGTCCGCTTCAGCAGAGGTTAATTGTGATGTGTGTTGCTAATCTACCACCAAGAGCCTGTGAGTAATGTAAGAAAGACATGTGAGTTGTAGATGTAGTTGTTGTGTGATCCAGCTCTCGGTTGTGAACTTTGTGCTGACGACCACAGGGACACAGACTGGGACGGCCGCTCTGACCGCCGTAAAGGTGAGTTATACCGGGATGAAGACTCTCTGTTCTGTGCCGAGGAAAACTCGGGTCCATCGTCTCCCGTGATTAAGAGTTCCCTATGAGTGAGATGTGCTGTGATAGAATATCCATCCATCAGATTTTCAGGTGGGGGATCAGTGAAGCTCCTACAGCACCTGTGAGTGATCTCTGATCACACCTATGATCTTCAGCAGGTGCAACCACGACAACCACAACCCACAGTCTGCTGCCATCCATATCTTTTCTATTTGCACATTTAACTTATTTAGAATGTCTCCCTATGGTGAGGAATACTTCTGTAAATAACTATTAAAACTTTTATTCAAATAAACAAAACCTGCTGTTGATTTATTCTTCTTGGTGCTGACAGTTAAAAGTGTGTAAGTCTCCTGCACAACTGAACTACCCAGACTAGAAGTCTGGTCCTGAGTCAACAGCTACATAGAAGCGTTTGTTGTTGTCATGACGATACATGAAGCCTTTATCAGTCAGTGTAAATTCCTTCCGGGCAGAGAAATCCTCTGAAATCTCCTCCTTTCCAAAATAAATGAATTGGTCTGAAGACAATAGCTTGACAAACCTCCACATCTGTTGGTGGAGCTCCAGGATCCATCTGCATGAGTTCAGCTGTCTCATTATTTCAGTCTGCTCATCCAAATTAAACTGGAGCATCACACAAATGTTGAGCACAAGCCCACACAGTTATACAAGTGACAAGCTGGTAGTTTATAAGGTCACAGTTGGATTAATATTAACCTTTTTCTGAGCCAGTCGTCCTCTCACTGAAAATGAGGAAGGTTTCTGCATGTGAAGGTATTCATGAGGCTGTGCTGTGTCATTTGCATGTGAGTGAGTAGTGTGTGTGTGTGTGTGTGTGTGACTGCTCAGAGATCCTTCACACTTGTCCGCTAATGACCTTCAAATTCTGGCAGATCATAAAATCAAATCCAGGAGGTTTCTTCTCCCACGAGAAAGACCAAGAAACGTCTTTCCCATGTCAGACATCACGTCACTTTTATTTTACAGACAAAACCATTAAACTCTTCACACATAAGACACATTGTGTCCACACATGTTCAGGTTTTAAGCTTCTGAAGAATTTTAGATAACAACATTCAGAACATCCCATTTGTGTCAACAATGTTTAACCCAAAAAAAATGTCCTCAAAAAATAACTTAAGTTATGTTTTCATGATATTCTTTGAGTATATCTTTAATAATCACTACCATAATAACTGCATATGATAACTACTCTCCTTTTGTTATCATTTTTGGTGTTTACCCATTCCACTTGTCAAAGCAATCTAAATGTTCTTAGTTCATTAATTTAATTTGTTTTTGCAGTCTCGTCATCCTTATATTAACTATACTTATATTCTCATTCTGGTTGCAGTTGTTCTTTTCTTGTATAAATTATGCTGCATGATGTTACATTTTCCCTGAATTTAATTTAGCCAATTTTAAGAATAATTTCAGAAAATAAGAATTATCTGTAAACTTTTTGATTCCATCCCCCCCACTCTCGTTGTGAATATTACTCAACTTAGCTTTTACATTTATCAAAATAAAAGCTACAAAATAGAGAGCCGTAAGTGTATCGAGAAATGCCTTATTTTGTTTTTATCAATAGTTTATTTTGTTTTTAAAAATATAAATACAAAAATAGCCTTTGGATGAAAACAGAACTGGACCAAACAACAAAACAAGATAAAGGTGGGAAAACAAGACAAAAAAAGAAAAAATCGAAAAAACATAAATAAAGAGTTTTTCCCCCCACAAACGCTTCTTAAATTATAACAGAAATATTTACATTAGTCTAAAATGACTTCCAAATTAGTTTTTAAAAAAAACGTTCGTTTTTAACTAAAATATAAATTATGTGATTTGCTCGCTATTTGTTGAGAGTTTGTATTTATTTCCCTTCGAAACAGCTTTTGCTGTGAAGGCTGTAACGGCTCTTCTGTCCAGGATGAACTCCGTGGCACGAACTATGACACTGATATTGGAAGTAGCCCCATAGCGTTTCCCTGTACAACAAAAAAAGAGAGAGAGATTGACTTGGGACCTGTTTGTGCATGATCGTGCACTGAGTTTCGGTGTGATGGGACGTGGAGTTAAGTAGGGAAGTTGTGAAACTGGACAATTTCAGAGAAAGTGAGCTGTTTTTCACCGTGGAGCAGTAAAAAGGTAAACGTTTATTACAAAAAAAATTAAAAAGAATTCAAACACTAGTTACATCCAGACACGAACATGAAGAATGACAGGGCTGAAAGGAAGGATGTCTATATATGTCATTACTGTCCAGTAAAAAATAAAAGTGTGGTCTCCTTACAGAAAGATAAAATGATTTAATCTAAATCAAGATCAATATTGAGTAGAAAGATTTAAATAGTATAAGACTACAGTAACCTATGGTATATTTACAAAATTTACATGTGGACATCATTCTCTAAGCAGAACTTCTGTTGGAGTTTTTAACAATATTTTCCGATTTTCAGTCATTTTTAATTCTAAAAGAAGTATCTGTCAGGTTGGTAGTTGTATTCTGAGCAATGGGTGTGGACAGACCTGCCTCCTCCACACTCTCAAAGTGTGAAAGCACATGGAACAAGAGTCATTTCCACGGCAACAAATGTCCACGCGTTCTCGCCCCAAAGCGCCGGAAAACTGTTAAATGAACAGATGCTGGTCACCGGTAAAGGTGAGAGAGCTTCATCCTGCTGTGTCATCGTGGGAACGTGGAGCAGGAGACGCCATTCTGTCTTTTATTACCCGCGAACAGCGACACTTAATCCCGATTGCGAGCTTTCAGGGAGACCCTCCCTGGTTGTCAGGATGTGGAAAACAGGAATAATATTGGATGGTTTTGTTTTCACGACACCAGAAGCACCGTGCGTGAATGAAAGAATCGTGTTTTTCCTCAAATGATGACGGCAACTCGTTTGATTTGATTATATTCTTTGGACCAATGACAGAATCCGCGAGGATGTTGGTGCACGTCTTTATAGAAGTTCTCACATGCGTGTTCCTGTATCATGCGTGTTCCTGTATCATGCGTGTTCCTGTATCATGCGTGTGTTTCTGTGCTCGGGGCTCCTCTTGTTCTGCCCACCAACAAATACCCGACTAGTCCTTCTCATTCATCAGCCTCAGCCTCACATTCTTCTCTCCCACTTTTGCTGCTTTCATGTCTTCTCACATGGAAATGTTGCACGAGCTGCCTTTCTCATGCGCGTGCCGTTCACACCTGGCACGTGGCGCGTCTTTCCGTCTCCCGAGAATCTCTTCAAAGAGATTGAAAGCAAATAGGAATAAAACACGTACTTTAATTATATCACCAAAGACCCGATTTATTACAATTTCGGTCAACACCAAAACGAAGTGTTGTTTATTATTTACAGGAGAAATAAATCGCATAAAATACATTTTTAAATTGTACTGTATTGTTTGAAAAAAATTACAATCTAAAGATTAGATTTGAAGTTAAGAAAAGAAAATTGATGGTTGATTGAATGTGTACGTGGCCTAAACCTACCTACTGGGCTCTAAACGTGCTTGTAAACAGCGAATCATTGTCAAAAATGTTGAAATAGCTATGAAGGGGAAAAAACTCCTATTTTGTGAGAGCAATATCAATTTTGAAATCAACTTTAAATCACTAAACTGTATTTTATTCCTATTTTGCTCTTAATCTCTTTGAAGAGATTCTCGGGAGACGGAAAGACGCGCCACGTGCCAAGTGTGAACGGCACGCGCATGAGAAAGGCAGCTCGTGCAACATTTCCATGTGAAAAGACATGAAAGCAGCAAAAGTGGAAGAGAAGAATGTGAATTTGTTGGTGGGCAGAACAAGAGGAGCCCCGAGCACAGAAATACGCGCATGATACAGGAACATCTGGAATAAATGATCATCAGTTGCTCGCTGATATCCATGATTCATAAGAATAACCAATGATTCTCACATATTATGTGAAAAAAACACCGATTACAATCAAGTAACATTCCAGTAACAGATATCTTTTGGGGGGAATTAAGTGTCGCGGGTAATAAAAGACAGAATGGCGTCTCCTGCTCCACGTTCCCACGATGACACAGCAGGATGAAACTCTCTCACCTTTACAGATGACCAGCATTTGTTAGTCAATCAAAACGATGGTGGATTTAACTGTTTTCCGGAGCTTTGGGGTGTGAACACGTGGTCGTTTGTTGTCATGGAAATGACTCCTGTTCTACGCTTTCACACTACTTTCACGCCCTGAGCGCGGAGGAGGTCCTGGCCAGACCCTTGATTCAAAACCCTTCCAGATAGTTCTTATTTAAAATTAAAAAGGAGTGTGTGTGTGTGTGTGTGGGGGGGGGGGGGGGGGGGGGGGGGGGGGGGGGGTAGTGAGAAAAAATGCATTCTTAAAAGACACATTTTATACAACAATTAATCTGACTACAAAAAGAACAATTGAAGATTAAAATATCGTATCATTCGTACATTTCTCGGCCATCATGATAAAAGTCTATCACCGTTACTGTCTATTACTGAGGTTACAAGTCTCAAGGTTCCCATTGTGTGTTTGAGTTGTGGGCGTTGTTGCTCTTAAACGCTGAAATAAAATCCCACATATTATGAGCATAAAAACCTGCTGACACAGATGGGATGTTCTGAATGTTGTTATCTAAAATTCTTCAGAAGCTTAAAACCTGAACATGTGTGGACACAATGTCTCTTATGTGTGAAGGGTTTAATGGTTTTGTCTGTAAAATAAAAGTGACGTGATGTCTGACATGGGAAAGACGTTTCTTGGTCTTTCTCGTGGGAGAAGAAACCTCCTGGATTTGATTTTATGATCTGCCAGAATTTGAAGGTCATTAGCGGACAAGTGTGAAGGATCTCTGAGCAGTCACACACACACACACACACACACTACTCACTCACATGCAAATGACACAGCACAGCCTCATGAATACCTTCACATGCAGAAACCTTCCTCATTTTCAGTGAGAGGACGACTGGCTCAGAAAAAGGTTAATATTAATCCAACTGTGACCTTATAAACTACCAGCTTGTCACTTGTATAACTGTGTGGGCTTGTGCTCAACATTTGTGTGATGCTCCAGTTTAATTTGGATGAGCAGACTGAAATAATGAGACAGCTGAACTCATGCAGATGGATCCTGGAGCTCCACCAACAGATGTGGAGGTTTGTCAAGCTATTGTCTTCAGACCAATTCATTTATTTTAGAAAGGAGGAGATTTCAGAGGATTTCTCTGCCCGGAAGGAATTTACAATGACTGATAAAGGCTTCATGTATCGTCATGACAACGACAAACGCTTCTATGTAGCTGTTGACTCAGGACCAGACTTCTAGTCTGGGTAGTTCAGTTGTGCAGGAGACTTACACACTTTTAACTGTCAGCACCAAGAAGAATGAATCAACAGCAGGTTTTGTTTATTTGAATAAAAGTTTTAATAGTTATTTACAGAAGTATTCCTCACCATAGGGAGACATTCTAAATAAGTTAAATGTGCAAATAGAAAAGATATGGATGGCAGCAGACTGTGGGTTGTGGTTGTCGTGGTTGCACCTGCTGAAGATCATAGGTGTGATCAGAGATCACTCACAGGTGCTGTAGGAGCTTCACTGATCCCCCACCTGAAAATCTGATGGATGGATATTCTATCACAGCACATCTCTCTCATAGGGAACTCTTAATCATGGGAGACGATGGACCCGAGTTTTCCTCGGCACAGAACAGAGAGTCTTCATCCCGGTATAACTCACCTTTACGGCGGTCAGAGCGGCCGTCCCAGTCTGTGTCCCTGTGGTCGTCAGCACAAAGTTCACAACCGAGAGCTGGATCACACAACAACTACATCTACAACTCACATGTCTTTCTTACATTACTCACAGGCTCTTGGTGGTAGATTAGCAACACACATCACAATTAACCTCTGCTGAAGCGGACAAATGGAACCAGCATGCAAAAGTGACGGACAGTAGGTTTTTGAAGATTGTCTGGTGCTCAGGGCCAAGGCCTCCACAGAGAACGGCTGGCTGGGTGACTCTGGAGGTGGTTCTGTTTGTTCGCTCCGTTCCTCATTTGCTGTGAGGGGAGAGGACGTTGAGACTGTCCAGGGTTCTGAACGCAGCGGAACGCCACGGGGCCGGGCACGGACCCTGGCTTATGTAACCACAGGTGAAGAAGAGACTTGCAGGACCTGCTGAGCAGCTGTGAGCTGGAGGAGGGGTGGACCTCACTTCTGTTTTTCCAGTTTGCAGAACCAAAGTCTGAACTGGAAGACCGCGCAGAGGCCGATGGATCCAGCACTGCTCTGAGGCACAGGCCTTTCCCCATAGGTCCCAGGAAGCGAACAGCTCTCTCCATGCAGTCTGAGAAGCCCTCTTGGAAAGAGTCTTTCTGGGATCCTCCACCAGCTTCAGATCTATTCTTGTCTCTTGTTTTCTGTAGAAAGAGAACAGTGTGTTTCCAGGATCTCTGCTTTCTCCACTCTGCGCTGAGTGGCTCCTACAAGAGAAAGAACAATAAAAAAACAGCTTCTTAGCCCACGGCTGAATTATGGGATGGTGGTTGATCACAGCACGTTGACTCCTTTACCTGCGGCAGCAACAAGAGACTCTTTAGGTTGTCCAAGCTGCGGTTTATTCTCTCTCTTCGACGTCTCTCTACATGATGTTTGAGAGGCTGTGAAGTAAAATATCCACAGATTCAGATGAATGAAGAGATTGTGAATCAAACAGAATGCAGATAAAAGTCCCACAGGAGCAACAATGGACCCCAGCGGTCCCACTCAGACGGCCACATGTTGATTAAAGCACGTACCCTCTTTCTGGATGATGAACCCTTGAATCTTCAAAAGGCTTCATGATTTCAATCCCCCAACAAGCTGCAACCCTGTGAGGACCTGGCTGCTCCGAGTTGAAAGTGACCCCTCAGGCTTCACCGACCATTTTTATTCTCAGTGGGCGTGGTCCCATGCCACACCCACAACCAATCAGAATTTTCTTTTAAATCTTCCCTTCGTTCGTGTTCAAGCTGCAAAACTAAACTTTACTCTGCGTCCTTTACGTCTATAGATCGCGCCACCTACAAAATCTTTTTTTTTATATAAAAAGAATTTTCTCAGTTTGTTTCCTACATTTTAAAATTTCCCTTGATGCTTACAGTTTTCTTGGTGTAAAGTGTAATAAATCAGGTCTTTGGTGATATAATTAAAGTACGTGTTTTATTCCTATTTGCTCTTAATCTCTTTGAAGAGCTTCTCGGGAGACGGAAAGACGCGCCACGTGCCAAGTGTGAACGGCACGCGCATGAGAAAGGCAGCGCGTGCAACATTTCCATGTGAGAAGACATGAAAGCAGCAAAAGTGGGAGAGAAGAATGTGAATTTGTTGGTCAGAACAAGAGGAGCCCCGAGCACAGAAACACACGCATGATACAGGAACACGCATGATACAGGAACACGCATGATACAGGAACACGCATGTGAGAACTTCATTCACGCACGGTGCTTCTGGTGTCGTGAAAACAAAACCATCCAATATTATTCCTGTTTCCCACATCCTGACAACCAGGGAGGGTCTCCCTGAAAACTCGCAATCGGGATTAAGTGTCGCTGTTCGCGGGTAATAAAAGACAGAATGGCGTCTCCTGCTCCACGTTCCCACGATGACACAGCAGGATGAAGCTCTCTCACCTTTACCGGTGACCAGCATCTGTTCATTTAACAGTTTTCCGGCGCTTTGGGGCGAGAACGCGTGGACATTTGTTGCCGTGGAAATGACTCTTGTTCCATGTGCTTTCACACTTTGAGAGTGTGGAGGAGGCAGGTCTGTCCACACCCATAGCTCAGAATACAACTACCAACCTGACAGATACTTCTTTTAGAATTAAAAATGACTGAAAATCGGAAAATATTGTTAAAAACTCCAACAGAAGTTCTGCTTAGAGAATGATGTCCACATGTCGTGTATTTTATAAATATACCATAGGTTACTGTAGTCTTATACTATTTACATCTTTCTACTCAATATTGATCTTGCTTTAGATTAAATCATTTTATCTTTCTGTAAGGAGACCACACTTTTATTTTTTATTGTACAGTAATGACATATATAGACATCCTTCCTTTCAGCCCTGTCATTCTTCATGTTATTATAATACTTCTGTTTAATTTGTAATATTTGTTGGTATTAAAAGTGTTTCTAAACCTTTATATTGAACATTCATATTAAACATAATTTGGACATATTTGGAGCCAAAAACCTTTACACCAGTAATTTTCAGTGTCCTATTTTATCACATCATAAATCAGAGAATGCTGTTCTAAAAAAAAACCCCAACACATATAAATAAAATGTAAATTAGACTGAGCTTGAGGAAAAGCCGTTGACAGAAAACAGCTTCTGAAAATCTTTTTGATTGCAAAATTTTATATGTATCTATATATTTTCTTTTTTTAAAAAAACACTAATTATTAACAGCAAATCAGAGAAAATTGCAGCATTATTGACCTTCAAAAAACACTTTAGAAGCCCTCTACTGCACCATCTTCATACTGTCCTTCCTAAGCTGGCTGCTGCAGTTCCTGAACTTTACAGAGAGCTTCCCATGTTACCATCATCCATTTCTGCTTTACAAATAAGGTGATTGAGATATGGAGTGCAAGATTCCTCAAAATGAAAACAACATTGACATCAGCTGAACAGAATATCCACCAACACAGTGGAAATCTGTGTTTTCTGGAGTTTAAACCCCACTGATCCCAGTTAACCTGATGACCTTCATGCTTTAAAGACCTTGAATGTCAGTTCTGCATGCTGACGCTGTCTCCACTGACTTCCTTACAATACAGCGAAATGTCTAAAAAGGTTGCACATAAGAGTTGTTGATGTTTTCAAACATCCATGTAGATGATTTATTGCCAGGCAACTGGCATTTGGTATCTCTTTGGAAGAAAGTTCACCTCGTCTGAGAGGCTCCTTAAAACCAACCATGGTTGGGTTTCACTTTATTGACCAGAGACACTTTTGTGCAAAATGCACATTAAAAACTGCTTTTCTTGACTTTCCAACCAACTATATGTTAAACTACATATTGACAAAATGAGAACAAGTGACTGGCATTTAATGGGACTTCTGCAGACAAATTAGAAAGGAACAATCCTCATGAACAACATCAACACGAATCATAATAATAATAATAATAATAATAACAATAACAATAACAATAATAATAATAATAATAATAATAATAATAATAATAATGGTGATTTAAAGAACTACTTCAGCAGGAAAGCAACAAATTAACTGAAAGAAGCAACATCCAGGATTTTGTTCACCTTCTCAGGCTAAATTTCAACAGCTGTGGAAAATCACTACAGAGCTGTTTGTGTAGAGTCAGCGCTGTTGCTTGATCTCTCAATCCTGGATCTCTGATCCAGGATTTTAGAACTTGCAGGGGCTTGTTGAGCTCTACTGGAACCATCCCTATTAGCCGGCTGGTGAGTGGAAGATGAAATAACCGCTCTTTCTGTTGGTGCGGCGGCTGTTGTGTCTGTCACAATCACATAATTAGGCTCTGGCTGATGGACGTTTGAGCGGCGCTGCAAAGCATGCTGGGTGCAAGAGAATGACCGCTGGCGAGGGGCAGGCTGGGGGGACAGGCAGTGAGGGGTCACTGCTCTGGGAATTTCCTGGTGCCGGTCACGATCCTCGTCTTCTGAGGTCACTTCCTGCAGAGTGCTGATCGGCCGGGGAGAACAACCCATGATTCTCGGAGGCACCAGAGCCGTTGCTGACTGATTCAGCTGTGGTCGCCAATTTTGGTGTGAGAGGTGCTGCAGTCTGGTCATCAGCCAATCACTGCCGAGACAGAATAAACAGAATAATCTTTAAAGGTAATGGTGGTTTTACTACTACCTTAAACTTGCAAACACAAATGTATTTCCTTTTTCTTGCCCGCAACAATGAAGGGACTATGAATCGTTTCACCTGTGTTTACACACTGAAAAGGACCCACAAGGCTGCAGCTTTCATGATACACTATGAAAATCACAGTCACAAGCAATTGAGACACGTTGAGGGAAGCTTACTTCTGTGGAGGTGGGGTCATGTCCCGATGCCCAACGATCCCAGAGAAGGAGGCACTTCTTCCAGGCAGTCCTTGTGAACCCACCCAAGGTGAGTACATCAGACCGTGATCATCCCACAGCATATCACTGGTCGAGTCGAGGGGAACCGGTCCTCTCTGCATCCGGTGAGTCAGGAGGAGCTCCAGTACCTGGTGATGCATGCCCTCTCTCGCCATGTCCGTCGGTGTCCGCCCCCTCCGATCATGCAGCTCAGGGTTTGCACCGTGAAGCAGGAGGAGTCTGGCAGTGTCATAGCAACCGTAGACGGCTGAGAGGAAGAGAGCTGTCTCACCCTGTCAAAGAGACAATTAGAGAATAACACAAAAGGGCTTTCAGGGGCTCAGCAAAGCTCCTCTCTCTCTATCTCTCTCTCTCACACACACACACACACACACACATACAAAGAAGCATAGTTGTATTTGATCATCTTCTAAATGTCTTGAACGCGGACTCATCAGTTTGGACTTACCTTGTTGTCTTGCAGATCCACAGCAGCTCCATAACAAATGAGAGTCCTCGCCAGGGAGAGGTTGTTCACTGTGGATGCCCAGTGGAGGGCGGACTTCCCTGGGAGAGACAGTATGAATGGAGGAGAGGGGGTGGGGGTGGGGAGCAGGTCAGCCAATGCCCAATCATTACACAACAGAGTCAAGCCTGGATGAACAAGAGGGAAAAAAGCAAGACGGGACGCTGGAATTCTTTCCGCCAGTGACAGGAGATATGGAAGAGGTGAAATCAGGCAGGAGAAAGGATGAGGCCAAAAAGCAGAGACAGAAGATGAGCTACAAAATCATGATGTCCATCAACCCCTTTTGAGGATGTTAACTCTATTCAGAGTCAGAGGAGGGCAGCAAGGGAGCTGGAGGAGGAGGAAGGAATGAGGAGTACAGACCGGTGAGCATGAGGGACACAAAAGGAGGATGTGAGAGAGAAAATTAAGTTTAGTGATGGAACTAAATACATTTATTCAAGCAGTCTGAGACACTTTCATGATTTGCTTCCTAGAACTCCCACATAATCATCATTTATACATGAGAAGACTTTAAATAACGTCTTCTCATGTATATAACGTTTTAATAATGACCAACAACATTAATGATGTGTGACCAACAACGTCACATAGAAATCCTCTTTTCTCTGTATTATATAATAATCACCTGTATGGTCGGTCCTATCGTAATCACCTGTATGGTCGGGTGTATAATAATCACCTGTATGGTCGTTTATATAATAATCACCTGTATGGTCGGGTGTATAATAATCACCTGTATGGTCGGTGTATAATAATCACCTGTATGGTCGGTTCTATGATAATCACCTGTATGGTCGGTGTATAATAATCACCTGTATGGTCGTTTATATAATAATCACCTGTATAGTCGGTGTATAATAATCACCTGTATGGTCGTTTATATAATAATCACCTGTATGGTTGGGTGTATAATAATCACCTGTATGGTCGGTGTATAATAATCACCTGTATGGTCATTTATATAATAATCACCTGTATGGTCGGGTGTATAATAATCACCTGTATGGTCGGTGTATAATAATCACCTGTATGGTCGGTTCTATGATAATCACCTGTATGGTCGGTGTATAATAATCACCTGTATGGTCGTTTATATAATAATCACCTGTATAGTCGGTGTATAATAATCACCTGTATGGTCGTTTATATAATAATCACCTGTATGGTCGGGTGTATAATAATCACCTGTATGGTCGGTGTATAATAATCACCTGTATGGTCGTTTATATAATAATCACCTGTATGGTCGGTGTATAATAATCACCTGTATGGTCGGTTCTATGATAATCACCTGTATGGTCGGTGTATAATAATCACCTGTATGGTCGGTGTTGTTGACAGGAACACCTGCTCGCAGCAGCTCCAGAACCACTCTGTCCAGCCCGCTTCGCACAGCTCGGATCAGGACCACAGAGCCGTCTGGTCCGCACCACTCTGCTGACTGACAGACACACATTCACATAATTTATATGAATAAATATGTTTGTGCTTTACTTCCTCCATTATCCATTAATTTTTTTTTGGTTGAATTCACAAAGGAACAATAAAAACTAAAAGAGATCGTCTAACCCCTAAAGAAAGCCGTTCAGTTCCCTTATCCTCATCCTCTCCTCTCCTCGCTTCCTCATCCTCTCCTCTACTCCTCTCCTCTCCTCCTCCTACTCGCTCCTCCTCTTCCTCTCCCTCCTCCCCTCCGCCTCCCCTCGCCTCCCCGCCTCCTCCTCCCTCTCCTCTCGGCTCGCCCGCTTCCTCCTCTCGCTCTCCTCTCCTCTCCTCTTCCTCCTCCTCGTCCTATCCCTCTCCTCCCTCTCCCCGGCCTCGCCTCTCCCCTCCCCCTCCCCCTCGAATCCGTCGCCTCTCCTCCCCTCGCCTCTACCACTGCTCTCGCCTCTCCCTCGCCGCATTCGCCTTCCCCCTCGGCCGTCGCTCCTCTCCCATTCCCTCCCTGCCTCCTCGCCTCCCCTCCCCTCTGCCGCCTCTCCTCTCCTCCTCCTCTCCTCTCCTCGCCTCTCCTCTCCCTCCTCTACTCTCCTCCTCTCCCTCTTCCTTCTCTCCTCCCTCTCCTCTCCTCCCCTCGCCTCTCCTCCCTCCCTCCCTCCCTCTCCTCTCCTCTCCTCCCTCGCCTCTCCCTCTCCTCTCCTCTCCTCTCCTCTCCTCTCCTCTCCTCTCCTTCCTCTCCCTCTCCTCTCCTCTCCTCTCCTCTCCTCTCCTCTCCTCTCCTCTCCTCATCTCTCCTCTCCTCTCCTCTCACCTCCTCCTCTCCCTCCTTAGTAAAAATCATTTGACAACTAGTCAGACCTGCTGAAGGGGGCTCAGCAGAGGAGGAGGAATGGCGTTCCTCTCCCATCCTCTTGGTAGAGCTGTCGGACAACAAGAAAAACATTGAACAAACATCAACATGCTACAGGAATAGAATTATTGTTGCACTATATCTGTGTTTTGGTTACTTTAAATAATGGAAATGTATGTGTAGAGTGTAAAAAAAGAAATATGGGTTTTTGTTCCAACAGAAGAAAAATGTAGGTTCATGATTTAAAATTCCAGAAGAGAATTGCTTAAAGGTGTGGCTAACAAAGCGTTTGACTCTTACGTTGCACAGATCGATGCTGTGGTGATGCTGCAGCTGAAAACTGTTTCTGCTCCTGGTTCCTTTGACTGCAGATGGCGGCGTTCCTCAAGCAGCTCTCATTGACATCTTCCATTGAACTTTGAATAAAATCGGTGTCACTTCCGATCTCCTGATCCCGTTTCAGAGAGCTTAAAAAACAGAATGAGCCTTTTCCTTTATAGTGAAAGAGAATCAAAGTACTGTAACATTGTCCGATCTGCTTTCTAGTGGCTACTGTGCAAGGTTGAAGATTTAGTTGCAGTTCTTCAGGGAACCAGCTGAATATAGCAGGGTTGGACATGTTTCTGTAGTGGTGTCATGGTGTCATGACAAGGTGTTAATAACAGGGATTACTTGTGGAAGTGCTCATGTTTGAAATATCCTTTCAACAAAGAATGTTAAAAATGGTCTTAAACAGCAGTTATTCTCACCGCATCCGATTGGCATCCTCCCCCAGTGGTTCCCTCCTCCTCTTCTTTTCTGATTCCTTTGCTTTCTTCTTTTTCTTCAAGCCGACCTTCTCTTTTTCTCTGCTGGTTCTCATTCTCTGCACCTGATGGACTGCCAGCGACACCGGTGCCTTCGATTGGAGCTCGCCGTCTGACGCTGTGAACCGATGCCTGGTCCTGCCGCCCTCCTCTCCCCCGGCATGCTGTTGCTGCCTCGCTCTCCGCATCACCACAAGCACCACCAGGGCCAACAGCAGCAGGAAGGCAATCGCTATGGTGATCACAGCCCACAGCCACGAAGGGGTCAGCTCTGTTGAGAACAATGGAAACAAATGGGGTTGGAGTCTAAATGACTATTTGCACCTGTTTTAAATGATGTGCAAATCCAGAGTGAGACCAGGCAGCAGCGGGGCTGACAGATCCGAGCCCACGGTTCCAATCGGTGCGTGTTGGTGGAATATGTATTTGTACACGTTTATAATCATCACTACGCATTTTCAGATTGTGTCACATATTAATCTTAACATTGGTCAAACATTATAACCAGCAGCCGAATATTGTGTTGGTCCCCCTTTTGCTGTCTGAACAGCCTGGACCCTTTGAGTCATGGACTCCTGGAGACCCCTGAAGGTCTGCTGGGGTATCTGACACCAGCATGGTGCAGATCTTCAGTCCTGTCAGACTTCAGTCCTGTCAGCACATTCCTCACACAGATGCTGGTTGAATTGAGATCTGGAGAATCAACACCCCAAACTGTTGTTGTGCTCCTCAAACCTGATTCCTGAACCATTGGTGCTTTGTGACGGGTACCCTCATCCTGCCCAAAGAGGCCATCCGGGAATATAGTTTCCATTAAGGCTGAACATGGTCTGCAGAAGTCCTGAGGATGTTTGGACCCAAAGTTTTCCAAAGCATCGCTGTGCCTCCACCATCTTGGCAACTTCTGGTGCCAGGTGCTCCCCAGGTAAGAGACGCACACGTTTCAGCCATTAAACATGAAGTCCATCGCTGGTGCTATAGTGGTGATGTGGCAGCAACTCTTCTCTGGTTATGCAGCTCCAAATGCAAGCTACTGTGATGTATTATGGATTCTGACAACTTTCTCTTAGGATCAGAAACTACTTTAGCGATTGGAGCAACAGTAGCTCCATTCGGTGAGTCGAGAGTGTCCATGAGCATGTCACCACTTCACCTCTGTTCCACTGGACGGATTCTGATCCAATCTGACCAGTGCAGACTGGCAACACCCCTCAACAGCTGCAGTTTTGGAAATGCTCTGACCCGGTCAGAGTTTTGCCCCGATTTTTCTTGCTTCTAACCAACGCATCAACATTGACTAAAATGTTTCTTTATGTGTTGTAATGTAGAGATAATCGGTGTTTCTCATTTCACCTGTCAGTGCTCATATTGTTCTACCGGATGGGTGTAGTTTCGCTACAGTAATGAACCAGGACAGATGAAATAGCTCCGCTTGAAAAAGGAAAGAAAATTCTCCCCACTAATCAGGTGGGGCAACTGTGTTTCACCTAGAGTTTAATAGCCTCAATAGCCAGAAAGAACAAACCAGTCTGACTACAAACATGTTTGCAAGCTTACCCTTGACTTTCTTTGTATCGGTTTCCTCATCTCTGTCTCCTATTTCTTCTCGAACGCCTCGAACAGTGATGATGGCCGTCAGCTCCGGCAGGGTGGGAAAGGAGGGCCGTCTGAGCATTGTTATGGCCCGCAGGAAGCTGGCTGCCTCTGTGGCGTAGGGGAAACACGTAGTCTGCAGGCGTGTACATGGTCTGTTGTCCACTTGGAGGAAAAGGAGTGAGCTGCAAGAGACAGGAAGAAAAACAATGAAGCATGACAAATTAATACTGAAACACATTTCATACGGTTCCCGATAATGTTGTTATGTATTTTTATCTGTTCAGATACCCATCTGAATCAGCTGGCGACGTCTGGGTCAGCATGCTGGCCAGCTGTAAAGGGTCGAAATCAAACAGGTTCCTGTTGGTGGTCATGGGAGCAGAACCTCTCAGTTTGACTGGTGTTTGGAGGAGGACGCTGAGAGCCCAGAACAGAGAAACGTTGGAGAAGGCGCCACGCTGATGGGGGATTTTGGTGTGAAGGACCAGGGTGCCTTTAGCCCACTGTGGCGTTTGTTTGGTGAAGCAGTCGCTGCCATCCCAACCACAGGGGGCGCTGTCACAGCCTTGCTCACAGTGATAGTTGGCATAGTGGTCGCGGCAGTACTGGATGTGTCCTGGGCTGTGAACCATGATGACGTGCGGAAGATTAGTTTAACTTCATCTATGCTGTCATGTGAACTTTTAAGACAAGACACTGTATATATTGAAGAAAAGTCTTTAAAAATAAACAGCTGAATGCTGTTTATTTGGAATTCTATTTCGAACAATGTGGTCAATTTTTCAATAATAAAATGGTGATAAGGTGAATATGTTAGTCTTCGGATTGAGAAGAAGGTAATAATCTTTACTTGCAGTGTCCTCTTTCCTTCAGGCAGTCGAGCCCATCTCTGAGACACTCGGGGGCCATGCACTCTCTGTCGCAGGAGCCATCTCCAAACTTGTCCTTACACTTCCTGTTACCTGGACACTGCCCCCATGGATTTTCAGATGCTGGGTGGAAGAAAAAAAAAGTTTTCTACACTTCTTTTTTGTATTGATAGTTTTCTGTAAGCACATTACAGCAGCTCACTCATATATTCACAACGGCTTTGGAGAATTTTAACCACTATTCGTAACAAGGCGAGCTCAAGTCATGACCGACGGGCCCAAATATGGAACGACAGGGGAGCAGGAAACAGTCCTGGCACAAACAGGAAGTTTCCAGGAGAAATTAATAGCAACAGGAAATGGAGTGGGCCGGGTCTGACTGAAGGTGGAAGGTCATCCCCATAGCAACCAGGAATATGATGGAGTTGGACAATGGGGCTTGGCAGGTGTGTATCGAAGGAACCGCAACAATAGAGCTACAGCTATGTCATGCCGTTTACCCGTTCCTCTCGTGATTAACTGAGTGAAGCAAACTGAGAGTTAAATATCAAATCAGTGTATAATATCCAACAAAATAAACAGGAATCTTACATTTATGCATAAACAATGTTGAAAGATCAAAGAATTTAGACAAATTTCTATACTGTTTCCTTTGGAGATCAAATCTGTTATAAACCACAAAACCCCCTTTTTAAAATTCAACTATTACTTTTCTGTAACTATTGGAGGAGCATTCTGCTGCTTTGGGCAGGTGTGAGATTATAAATCTGTACAGAACTAAAGTCTTATCTCACCTCCACAAGTCCAGCTCAGCCCCAGCACCACACACATCCTGAGAGTCAACATCTTCAGACACTTCCAGCCGTGGTTCCCCTTTTTAACACAGCTGAGCGGTACTGAAAAGGTGATCACTACACACTCACGCCGGTCAACGTCGAGTTAAGTTTCCCAGTTTCACCATACTGCTGTTGAAACCCTCCGAATGCAGCCACCCTCTCCATTTCCTTTTTTTTAGAGGCCCTGCGGATATCTGGACAATTTCCTGCGACTGTGTGGAGAAGAATAGGAGAGAGATTGTGTGTGTGTGTGTGTGTGTGTGTGTGTGTGTGTGTGTGTGTGTGTGTGTGTGTGTGTGTGTGTGTGTGTGTGTGTGTGTGAATTGTTAAAACCACAAAAAAGTAAGTATTAAAAAGAAAGATACATTTAATGTCTGATCACCAAAGATGATTTCATTTAAAGGGGAGGATTATTTGGCTGACTGACTTTCCTTGATCTGCACATTGATTAATTATTGCACTTGACTTTGTTGTAGAATGATAACTTGTGATTATTTAAAGGCTTTAAAACTGCGACACTTCCGCAGTTTTTTTAAGTCTCGCGTGATTTCCGCACGTCATCTCGTGTTAGTTGACTTTACCGTAAATATTCGCGAACGTGCATTCCAAGTTTGATTAGATAGCCATAAACCTTCTGTATTAACATTGTAATATGTCTTTGATGTATTGTTCTATCTCTTTTTTAAAAATCTTGTGCATAATTGTAGGATTGGGGATAGAATCCTCCCACTTCACCCTCATGCAGCTGTGTTCTTACCCACCGTCCATTGCTGCCGGGGTAGTTTTACTTTCACTTCAGTTGCTCATTTGAGCTCGCCGCGTTATGAGTTCTGGGGAGCATTTCTAAACAAGAAACATTTTACACACAGTCACACAGTTAGTTATTTTGGCATTTTCGACCAGCATCTCCCGTGTTATCGTGAGTATCTTTTAAACAGTGGTTTAATGGTTGTGGTTTCGTGGTTTGATCGTATTTGGTGATGAATGTTTTCTCCATCCGCATAATTGTGATGGCGATGGGTGATTTTTGTAACCAGGTATAACTGACACTTTGTTTTCTTCGTGTTTATCTGCTCTTTCTCTTTTGACAAAGTCGTTTCAAAGAATTAAGGAGCGTAGCCAAAATTGAAAGTAAAGCAGACTGCTGTCGGCTACAAGTCACAGAAATAAAAGTGAAAGCTTCAAAACTACTAGGGAATAACATTTGAAATGAGTTATACAATTTCTGTATAAAAGCACCACACATATGTATATAAACTATACTATATATTTCCTATGATGGATTGATTTTTCCTGTATTTTCAGGAGATGTGGAAGATGACGACAACGAGCCTCTGCCCCCTCTTGTTCGTCTGCTTGGATGTATGTGCGGTGCAGGTCATCCACCTGGCTCAGGAGTCGCTTTTCAACATGTCCCATTCCCTCGCGGGCCTGTTGGGAGCCAGCGTGGCCAGAGCGTGTCTCCTCGCTGCACTCGCCCTCAAATGTCCGAGCGGGCTGCCACAGATGAGCAGCTCTGAGCGGCTCCACTCTATACTGGTTCTTTGTTTCCACTTCCCAGTCTACATCGCTCTCTTCTCTGTGCTGGGGCAGCCCAACCTGGAGCAGCTTTGGGGGTGGCACAGCTGGGGAAAGGGTGGGCGGCTTTTGTCTTTTTTTAGCTTAAATATCTTTACTCTTGAAGAAAATTAATAAATGAGGAGCATTGTATTGTATTTTATTGTAGAACCCGATGAATGTGTGGCCTTTTATTTTAGTTTCATTGCTTTTAATTTGCTGAACTCACTTGAATTATTAATGATGGTTGCTTCCTTTTCTAGCTTCTCAAACTCACAGCCTATGTTCCCTCGTAGGTGCTTTATGGCTACGTCATAACGCTCTTGGCCTGGCTCTACTGGAGTCATTACGTGTCATCACTTTTGCTCTCCTGCTGCAAGTGCGCCTCAACATTACTGAGCAGGACGACCTCCGAAGAGCCCAAAGTGGACACAATTGCCCCCCTGAGGAGACTGTACACCTTCACAAGGCCTTACCTCTGGCGCTTTGCTGCTGTGCTGCTTCTGGTTATTCTTTCCTCTTACGGTAAGACGGACCGCACTTAACAGTTTGTCAGCTGTTTGATTCTGACCTTCTGCCGTGGGTTAAAGGTCATGTTGGCTTTATTCAATGTTCTCTGCATGAGTAAATATGTGCAGCCTTGATAAACAAAAAAAAATGTTTTGAATTTGTCAATTCACAATTGATGCAATTAACTGAAAACACTTTTTTTTAATTGCTTATTTATCTATTTACCCCATCTTTACCTCAATAAACTCTGATCACTTCCTGTGTAGGTCCGGACTAATACTGCATCTGACTGATCATTTTGTGTTGCCCTGTTTAAAATGTGTCGTGTTGTGCGCCTCAGGTGAGATGGCCTTGCCTCAGTACACTGGCCGTGTGACCGACTGGATCGCGAAGGAAGAAGCACCCGAGGCCTTCACCAATGCCATCACAGTCATGGCAATATTGACTATTGCCGGGTTAGTTTATTTCACATTTCCAATGGAAATGCGTTTTATTATGTGAGTAGATCAATAGGTAATCATTGACAAGGGATTCATTTTGAAGGTTATGACAAAATAAAAAGTTGGTACCCAGCAGAAAGGAGCATTTCAGCCCTACAAACGCCAAAACATGGTTTTGTTTCCCATCACAAACACATCAGATGCTGTTTACACGTTGTGTTGGCTTTGTGTTTACCTGCCACTCACGAGTCCTCTCTGGTTTCAGTGCTTTGTTTGAGTTCCTGTGCGACCTCATCTATAATATCACGACCACCAGCATACACAGCACCGTCCAGGAGCTGGTCTTTGAGGCTGTGCTCAAACAGGAACTGGCTTTCTTTGACAGCAGAAAACCCGGTAATCTATGTGCATGTTGTCCACAGGGTCAACACATGTCCACTCTTATCATCTCCAGATAAACTTTTTTGATACACAGCTTATCTTTAGCAACACCAGTCAGACTTAACTATAGTGAGCGACTGACAGAAATGGTGTTAGTTTGTAGAGATTGAAAGGAGTAATGGAGAATTCTTCCTTCTGTAGGTGAGCTGGTGTCCCACATCACCACCAGCACCAACAAAATGAGTGAGATCCTGAGTCAGGAGCTAAGTTATCTGATGTGGTACATCTCACGTTTCGCCTTCCTCATGTTCTTCATGGTAAACCAGTCCTGGAAAATGCTGCTGCTCACTTGGATGGGGCTTCCCATCTGCTGGGTTATTGCAGAGTTCACTGGAAACTTCCAGGAGGTAGCGCTTTTCCATACATTTCCCATTCTGTATTCGTTCTGACCCAAAATGACCAGAATCACTCATTTCTATCTCTATTCTGTGCTTCAGAGCATTTCTAGAGAACTCCAAAATGCACTGGGTGAAGCCAACCAGGTGGCCACAGAGACTTTCTCCCACATCAAGACGGTGAAGAGTTTCGCCAATGAAGATGGCGAGACAGAGAAGTACCGATGCCGCCTGGATGACATCTACAGGCTCAACAAAATGGAGTCGGGGGCCTACGCATTTAGCATGTGGTCCAGCACCGTGAGTGCACAAACCTTTTGCACCAAGAATAAGAACGCTGACTCTGATAATAATTATAAACATGTGATAAAGGTAATATTCATATTGCAACCGGATTATTGCTAAGAGTGCCGTTCAGAACTATTTATGGACAAGTCATTTATCACCCACAAACAAATTGTTAGTACCTTAATTGGTTTTGTCGCCTTTGACGATGCCTTTTCCTTCTGTATAAATATACGTGCACTCTCTTCCTCCAGTTGTCCTCTTTGGCCATGAAGGTTTGTGTGTTGTACTATGGAGGGATTCTGGTCACCAGGGGCGGCATTAGCAGTGGAGACTTGGTGTCTTTCATTCTCTATGAGCTCCAGTTTTCCTCTGCTGTCGAGGTGAGGAACAAAGATCTGGTGTGAACAGAATACAGTGGGACCTCTACTTACCAACGTCTCTACATGCGAATTTTTCAGGTTACGAAGCGTCTCAATGGGAAAATATTTCCTCTCGTTACGAAGGAAATTTCAGAATACGAAGGTCAATAATACACTACCACTGCTACTCGCAGCTCGCGGAGTTTAGCGAACGCAAACTTGCTTGTAGCTGTTCTGCCATTGGCTATCGCCTAGCATTTTCCTGTCATCCCATTGGCTAGGAGGGACGTCAATATGTACAAGTCTGTGTGTATCCCAGCGTCTTCTTCGTCATCTTTGGGATTTATTGTGGGTGTTCGTGCGTTTGTCCATTAGATGGCGGTGTTACCACAAGTGTTAACGTTCGTTGCTAGTAATGACGGCTAATGTAAGATTAGCCTGTAATAAAAAATGTTCATTTGTTCCTGGAGAAGCCTTGCACTGAATTCCTACATTTATTGTGCGTTAATCTAATTGTAACATGTATTTGTTACATGTTTTGATGCATTTTTATGATTTATAAAAAAATTATGTCCGAATTTTTGGGGGCTTGGAACGGATTAGGGCATTTACATGGAAAACGCATCTCTACTTACATAATTTTCAGGTTACGAAGCAACTTCTGGAGTAGAGGTCCCACTGTAAATAGTTTTCGATCCTGTTTCCTCTCACAGGGGCTGATTGTTTTAGTGAAGATGCGTGTTGGTGGATCAGATTTACAAATGCACGTCTCTGCCATTTGTCTTCCAGTCTGTTATGACGTCTTATCCCAAGGTGAGGGAGGCGATCGGTGCGTCTGAGAAGAGCTTTGAATATTTGGACCGTAAACCCGATTTGCCACCCGATGGACATTTGAATCCGCAGCATCTGGACGGTTGCATTGAATTTAAGAACGTCACATTTTCCTACTCTGGAAAAAGTGATGAGAATAATTTGGTGCTGAAGGTATAGGCAGCGTCTTCCTTTTCCTGTAGGTTTTCAGTGATTTTTGCATTTGCTGCACGAGAGACGCTTATTTCCTCCCGTCATCTTGACTTCCAGGACGTGTCATTCAAGCTAAAACCAGGCAGAATAACTGCCCTGGTGGGCAGCAACAGCACTGGGAAATCCACCTGTGTCAAACTGTTGGAGAGATTTTACCAGCCTCAGGCAGGAGAGATCCTGCTGGACGGAAAACCGCTGCACCACTACAGAGACCAGTATCTGCATGAGAAGGTGAGCGGGCACGGAACGCTCCACACCTTTGGTGTCTCAAACTTAAAGCCATCTAAAGGTTTATTTGTTTGTTGTAAATACATACTTTTGATTGTTATATATCATCACCACATGCAAACATCCGGACACTAGCTGGTTCTGAGGCCGTCTGATGCTTCAGACTGCGTCCTGCTGGAATATCTGGGTCCTGTCCTTAAAGTGGATGTTACAACAAGAGGCTAAATTTCAAAATCACCATGCTATAAAGGCATTTCTTGAGCAATTTCAGCACCGCAGCTTCTAATTCAAGTTGCATATATTATGTGATGTCATCTTTTGATCATACTGGCTCTTTAGTTGAAACCATTTATTTGAATTGCTGACCGCACTGCCGTTGTTCCCCCAGATTGCTGTGGTGAGCCAGGACTGTGTGCTCTTTGCTCGGCCCATACGGGAAAACATTAAATACGGATACGAGGACGCCTCTGAAGAAGAGATCTACGCAGCTGCCAGGTTGGCCGGCGCCCACGAGTTCATCACAAAACTGATGAATGGATACGACACAGGTGTCAATCAGCCTCTTTTAAATGAATCCTCGTTTCAGTCTATCAGATGTAGGAAGTTTCCCTCTAAAAAAGGTTAATTTTATCCATATCCGGTCTTACGATGGCTCACTTGCTGTTGATGAATGCCCTCCTGAGGGTCACAGTCAGAAGAGCTTCGCTTTGCTAAATTGTGCACGATGTTATGTTGTCAGGGTGGGGTGTTTAGAACAGCAGTATATACCTACATTCCAGTAAACAGAGTGTTTCCCTTCTGGGGCAGATGCTGGAGAACGTGGAGGCCAGGTGTCTGGGGGCCAAAAGCAGAGAATCGCCATTGCCAGAGCTTTAATCCGACGCCCCAAAATCTTGATCCTGGACAGCGCCACCAGTGACCTGGACTCACAGACAGAACACCTGGTTTGTTTATTTGTCATCGTGTCACATTCAGAAGTTGTTGTTTCCAATGTGTAACACAAGACCTGTTCTCCACAGGTGACCCAAGCTCTGTTCCAGCAGATCCACTGCACCGTCCTGTTGATATCCAGGAATATGAGCGTGGTGGAGAAGGCTGATCATATCGTTGTCCTCGGCGATGGGACGGTGAAGGAGGAGGGAAGCCATACTGAGCTGATGGCCAAAGGCCGCTTTTACGCTGAACTGGTGAGAACAGAGAACAAGAGCTTTCACCGCCAGGAAGAGCAAGAATGATGAGAACGTGCACGTGAGCCTGTTGTCCGACTGTCTTCGTCCACTCCAGAATATTGGTAGCACTGGTAGCAGAGTAGTTTAAGGACAGATTTGGATGTTTCACACAAGATAAATTAACTTTATGTGTCTTTACAATCAGATGTTTAGTCCTGTAATAAACATTCTAGTGCACACTGTGTTTGCTTGTTTGTTTGTTTTAATAAGATTTTTTGCTTTTTTAAAATTCAAAACTAGCCTATTTTGTATGTATGTGTGCTTCATTTTCTGTCAGTTTCTGAGTTCATAAACAGAAAGATGGGTACTGCCCCAAATCGTCTGTATCATGATAAAGGCGGACGACCAACGGGGAGCATTTTTTGGGTGGGCGGGGTTCTGTTTGATTTGCCCCTACATGCCAGTTTGTGTGAAACCACAAAGTCAATATTTGAACAGAGATCTGACACCATTTAATGTTGGAGGGGTTGATCAGACTTGAGAGGGGGGTTTGCTGACCTCATGTGAATCTCTCTGCTTTTACGGTACTCTAACTGGGATGGAAGCTGTGGTCCCACCAGTTCCCACTATCATTATAATATGGAATCGATCCTGTCATATGAGCAACTTGTGGGTGCTGCAGATACCGACCTGTGCTACATGTGGCACACGTGTCCTGCCAGTCTAACATTTTTTTTTTATCATGTCAATTCCAGTATAAAATCAGTGGTGAAGCCTGTCCAAGATAAGCCTAAATAAAGTGTGCAAAATAAAACCCTGTTTGTGTTTTTTTAGTTCAAATGTTTCTGACAAAAATAAATAAATATCGGGTTCAGCGCTTCTGTCGGGGATTTGTTTACTTTAAACTGGAAACACAGCTTTTGGAATTGAAAGTGGTGCATTTCCATGTGCAAATAGAGACTAATAGAGAGTTTGTACTAAGGTAAGAATGTTTTGTTGTCTCACCACTTGGCTGAAACCCTCTTCTGCATCATCATCAAAATGATGCCAAAGGCTTTAAACTAGGACACACATTTCCCCATTTGAGCTTCCCTTTATTGGCTGCCTACAGATTTTTGGATTCATTTTACAATCATTTCATCCAAGTAAGAGTGAAGTATTTGCACAGGTAAATATGCCCAGTAAATTCCAACATGGAACAGGAGAGACACTTCTCACCATCGTATGTTTAAACTTGCTATGGATTCACTTTCAACAAAGGGTAGATTACGAAAACTCATTCCCAGTCCCTTTTTTAAATGAGACTTTTCCTGAAACGACGCCAGTCTTTTACCGTCCATTATTAGCTCCGCAACAACTTTTAGAACTGTTTCTTGGATCGTTTTGGACTTGATACACGCAATAAAAATGTAGAGGCTGTTTATGAACAAGGAAGAAAGATATTAGATTAGATTTGCTGAGCAACTGTTTAACTCAGAGAGCAGCTCCGCGCCCCGATGACCGCAGGACGCAGTTGCGCATGCGCAAAGCAGGAAGCCGAACGACAGCAGCTGTGCGCGTTTGCTCCGTTTTCGTACATTTCCAACCATGGGGTGTTTAAAAGCTGACGGCCTGAGTCTGCAGACAGCTTTTATCATCGCTGTGCTGCTTGTTGGTCTCGGACAAAGTCAGACTCTTTCGCCGCCACCAACGCGTAAGTTGCCAAATGTGTTTATTCTCAGTTGGTTTGCGTATTTCTCGCTACAACTCGTTTGAGGCGTTATGTGCTGAAATCTCTGAACAGAAAAACAGTTTTGCTGGCTGACAAACAGCTGACAGCCCAGTCGGGGCGCTTCCATTCTTAGTTTCATTTCTGCCTCTTGCTTTTCAGCTTGTTCTGCCTTCACAAGCTGTGACGACTGTCTGCAGTACACCAGGGTACGGCAGCACCTCCGAACCACCTCTGATCCACCTCTGATCCTGATCACACTGCAGGGTTCACAAGCTTTTATTCAGTTTCGCCATCAATAACTAACAAAGCAAACAGTCCCCGTCTTGCAAAACATGTCGAGACAGACAGGTTGCTGCAGAAACACAACCCAAAGCCGTCCAATTTAAGATCATTAGTATTGTTGGTGGTGTTTTATTCTGGGAAGTGTTTTGGGGAATTTGGTCTCTGATTCAGTTCAAAAGGTGTTGACTCGGGTTTGAACAAGATTTGGATGTTAAATTTAATCCCTCGACTACAACACTGACCCAACACTTTGCTACAAACCTGCTTTTGCATAACTTTGTACACTTTTTCCTCCGTAAAACAAGTATTTTGTGGTGTAGAGTAGCTATTTGCACATGGTTGACTCTCTTCTTTGTTTACAAAAGTCTTTAAAAAAAATATAATTTACATATTTTGTTGTTGCAGTTAAATGACGTATATTAGTCTCTTTTTAATGTGTTTTTAAAACAAACATCACAGACCATTAGTTTCTTTGATAAACTTTCCTTAATAACATTCACTTCTTGTTTTTTTTTTAAAAATCTGAATAACTGCAATTTAAAACCCATCGATCTGAAAATGTATCTTCTTCACAGTGTTTCTGGTGCTTCAGCACCAACAACTGCACATATTACCCAGTCAGCTGGTTAATACCTCCGTCCTCGCTGTGCCCGCTGTCCCAGGCCAGATGGGGGATGTGTTGGAGTGAGTTTTGACTCACTTAGGAATCACGTTCTCAGGTGATGTTCTATCTAATTACTCTTTAATTATCCAGTCAACTTTGAAGCGCTGGTCATCACTCTGGGGGTCGTGGCTGGCATCATCGTCCTGGCTGTCACCATATGCTGTTGCTACTGCTGCTGCTGTTGCATGAGACGGCGCTCCAGGTGGGCTTCCTCAGAACGTATACGTATACATGTATCCATATCTGTGTGTATATACATCTCTATTAAACCGACTGTTGATGTTCTCTTGCAGGAGATTGCGCAGAATACCATTTAATGATGACACGAAAGGTATCTACCTGTGTGTGTGTGTAATGGTATGGTATGTATGGTATGTATGTATTGAGGTTTCTGTTTTTTCTGTTTCCTGTGTAGGTTTGAAACGTGACGGTGATCACCTGTACAGCAGGTTTGAGAATGAGTGAAGCAGCCGTTGGTGCTTCCTCACAGTCGGCCTTCTGTTTTAGTTTCACACTGACCTGATAAACGATGCTTTTTTCTAAAAAAAAATAAAAATAGGACTCTTTTGAGTCAGCGGTCAGTTGAAGTTTGAAAACTGTGCTTTGAGAATTAGATGTCGCTTTTAACGATATGATTCTTCGCCTGGGGGGGGCTGGAGCTCAGTGGGCAGACTGGTTACCCCAGAGACGTCCTGGGTTTCCTCTGAGCCCCTGCAGAATAAATGTCCTTTGGTGATTTATGCACATTGTTTAAGACTGTACCCTATTCCTGCACATTAAATCGTGTTTTTCTTCTTTATTAGACCAACTGAAATTGAAATGAACAAGAATTGAGAGTGGATGAATGAAACTTCCTGTAGGCTTTTTAAAATCAGAACGATAAGAGACACTGGACAGGTCCATGAACACAATGGAATGTTAATGTACCAGAGTAGATCAGAATAGCTTTTACAACTACTGGATAAAATCCTGGCATGTAGCAGCTGTCTGGTTCCGGCTTTGTTCACACTGCAGATGAAAGTGGCCCAAATCTTTATTTCTTGGTTTTGTTTATCCCATCATCTAATCATGAGACGTAGCATTGTGACCAATCGATATTTGAAATAAAGTGATTGTTTTTAATGTTTTTTTGTTATTCCTATCATCTTTCACTGGACATCGTTATGAGATTAAAGCTGTAAACATCAACTTCAGTTGTCAGGTTTTAATTATTTTTCAAGTAATTAACACACGTGCATTGGTGCTGATTTCTCACTTTACTAGAAAGTTTACGTTTTCCAAAAGCAAAGATGATGCTGATGAATGTTCTCAGTCATCCAGGTCAAAAATGCAACTGGAATTCCTTCAAAAGTTTCCTTTTTAAATTAGATGGTGGGAGTCCCGCATTACCGGTAATAAATGCTGCTGGCTGACTGAAATAATGCATTAATAAAGGTAAGATCATCCCAGTTATCGTGTGATGTTGGGTGTGAAGAGGGATCCCTGGAAACGACTGGCAGCTGGTGTCTCCTCCCCCAGTTAATTCAGAACTGAAGAAGCATCTTGGATAAGAGGTGAAAGGTGTGAACGGCGATTCATCACCAAAAGATAAGACCAAAAAACTTCGACCTCGGTCATGGGTCCACGATAAATGACCCAAAAACCTTTAAGACTCTTCACTTGCCATCTAGAAACCCGAATCCCTGACTGAGTCCAACTAAAACCGGACTTATAAATACATGTTAACGTGTTTGCTGCTCTGAAAAGTTTCAGCAAACACACTGAGACACGGCCGCTGAAGCGCCGCTCCAAAGCTGAACCCGGAAGTCTAAAAAGGTAAACAGATCAACTTTTGACAGAAACTGGGCGAACATGGCGAAAACATCTCTTCTGGGGCAGAAAGCGCGATATCGACAGATTTGTAGCATTGACCATCGCCCTGCATACCGATATATACACACGTATAAGTGTATATATCGATGGTGGTTTCCAATTACTAAACTGTTGCTGCTCCCGTGTGACGTCATCAGACCACCGGAAATGACCTGCCAGGCCGAAAGCGCTCACATCGCCACCTGTCGGAGCGGAGGCAACATTTCAACAGCAGGTAGAGTCCACTCCCGTGTACAGGCAAAACGCTCCACGCAGGCATGTAAACATGGCGATTATATATCTTATTAACTATAATAAAGACATTTCTACTCTACTAGACCTAGTCGAATTTGATTAAGGCCTTTTTTTTACAAATCCAGCGGTTCCTCATGTCACAGGCTGCTTTCCCCCAGTTGGCCAAGGGCTTTGCTTTTGGCAGAGTTAGTGCACAGGAAACTTTATAGCCAGGTTGTTGTGTCTGCCAGTACCTGCAGACAATGAATGAATGAATAAATAATCTGAGAAAACAAGCTACGGCTGTCACTGAAGTTTTCAGTTTTTCCTGTATTACTCAATAAAGACTATACACAACACCCTCTTTAACTTGGTTCATGTGTTTAAGTGGAATAAATATCTCAAAACCATGTAATAAATTGTGTTTCCTTTCAGCTAAAAACTTTGGACGGGTCAGGTCTTGTTTCATTAGAAAGTGGACGCAGGATCTCAAAGTGGATCTCCTGAGCTGTTAAAGCTGAGCTAATGTCTGTGAGGCTAATCAGCAGGTATCATTTTGCACCAAGAGGCTGGTAAATTCAATTTGACTGACCTCATACAGTAAAACGGGGATCACTCATATCAAATCTGTTCATCTGATCATACCATTTTATCTCAGGGGATCCCATCAGAGGTGATAGCAGGAGCCTGATGGCATCTTTTTGTACTTACTCCACAGTGAAATTGCTACCGTTGATCCACATCCACGTTCCGTTTATGTTATTGTTGCTCAGCCCGATCCAGTAGCCGTGAGCGTCATCATTATATCCCTTTGTGTAGTTATTGATGAATTCCTACATTTGTGACACAACATTGATGATGGGTATTATACAGCAAAGCAGAAACCAGAGCAAAGATAAACCCTTACAGCGGTAAAGGGGCACATTTTCCAACATGGTGAAGAGGTATTTTTGTCCATTTTTCCTCCATTTTTGTGAATGAACCAGCTGAAAGGGATCTCACCTGCTCCTCCAGGCTTTCAATCATCACCAGATCTGCCGTCATCTCGTTGCATTTCTTGCGGCTCCCTTCCCAACTCCTCCAGTTGTAGTAATATGTAGATTCTTCAAACAGGTAACAGTTTGACTTAAATCGAATCCAGCCGTATTCACAAGGTTTGCACACTGTAGAGAACAAGAGAATTAAAATCCATTTTATCTCGACTATGTTTGAGGTTTACAATTTTCCATCGTGGGGGAAAACATTAAAACAGTTCCCTATTGAACCAGGAAGACTGCAATCATGCACACACACACACACACACACACACACATATTTAGTGAGGTTAATTCTGCAGTGAGGTGCATTTCAGTGTGGTTACGGATTTAAAGCTCATTAAACATCATTTTGTTTACACCTTGTAAATAGTTTGTGGTTTCCGACCAGCCCCCAGAACACCTCCCTCTTTGGCAGCCCAGTTTTGGCAGGTATGTAAATATATAGATTATATATATCATAACAGCTTTAAAGCTTTTCTTTGCCTTTTCTTTTTACGTGTTCCTGGTGTTTGAGGTGATGCTGAAGGTTCAGAGCCTCCTGTGTCATCATCTACTAGGTCCGGGGAGCCGCAGACACACACTTTCACACCCTCTTGCTCTACTAACATGTGCACCAGGTTCGGTGGTGGTGGGGTGGGGGGGTCACGGAAGAGCTGTCTAGGATTGGATGCCTGTTCCAGAGCTCCTGTCAGTAGTGAGGATTGGCTGACTGTGTGCTGACTGTTTTTTCAATGAATGAGGAAGTGGCAGAACTGTGTAACCCCCCCCACACACACACACACACACACCACCCCCCACCTCAGTGAGGGGTTTGGGATGCATATCAACGTTACTGCATAAATGTCCATATTTGACATTGAATTGGGTCTTTAAAGGATTTCATTAGCCAGAACTGTGGGTCACTGAAGTCTCCTGAAGGTGATGGTGAGCAGATGAGTGTGAGGTGCTCTCACCTCTCTGTGGGCAGTGCACATTGACTAAAAAGACGTCGTACTGGAGGATGACTCCGAGGGTCCAGTTGAGCTGGTCTCTGTCTCTGGCGATCTCCTCTGTCTTCCTCCCCAGCTGCAGAACCTGTGTTGTAAAGTTCTTGATTTCTCCTTCCTGTTCAGATTTCACTGCACCGACTGAAACGAGACAGAAGCTGTTACGTTTCCCGCTTCCTCCTTATGGTCGGGCCCTTCAGAGCTGGCTGACTTACTGCGGTTGCTCAGCATAATGATGACAGATACCAGAATAACACAGACGATTCCCAGAGCTGCTGCCAGCACACAGAGCAGAGGTTGGAGGTGACCTCCTTCCCTCTTTTCAGAAGGATTTTCTAAGTGTACAAATGGGGTTTTGTAATAGAGGTAAAGGAAAAAAAACCTGTCATTTAATGATATATTTACCTGGTGTGATGGTGTTTTCACGACCAATATTGACCAACACCTGATCGTAGATTACAGACGAGGCTTCCTCTGCAAAACAAAAATAATTTTAGCTGAAATTAAATGTATGATTTTCCTTTCCCTTAGTTCACCAGCATGACTCTGATCTAATGTTCAAAATCTATTAATTAAGTGCATCAAAAACCTTTAAAAATGCACTAATTCTAAAACATTCACTTTTATTATCACATCAAAATACCACAAAAAAGCCACCAACTAAAAAGACCAAAAAGATGAAAACGCTGCTCACGAAATCTCATTTGACTTCATGTGGAGCAGAACAGACCCTGATTTTGTGTTTTACTATCTTACTGTGGTTTAGAGCTACATTACAGCTCAGGCTGGAATCAAATCCTCATTAGTTGGATTAGCATAAACTTCCAGAGTTGTGACAATACCATGAATGTAAAACTCACCACGTGCACGAGCACCATCCCTCTTGAAAGTTGGCGTCACATAATTCAGTTCTTCCTCCATTATCTGGTCAGTCCTGGTTAACCCTCCGACCACAGTCTGAACTAGATTTAAAATGGGGCCTTTTCACCCAAATGAGGTTGTGTCAAAGACACAAATTCACCATTCACTTCTGCTTCCTGTGTGTGTGTGTGTGTGTGTGTGTGTGTGTGTGTGTGTGTGTGTGTGTGTGTGTGTGTGTGTGTGTGTGTGTGTGTGTGCATGCTTATTCATGCTTCAGTTAATTCTTCAGAAGTTTCTACAGCCACATTAGAATTTATTAAAATCCTTCAAATACTTTACAGGCATTAAACATGTCAGTAAAGGTAAGTACATTTATTAATATCTTCTGCGAATAGTGGAGTTTTGAGCAAAATAAATATAAATGCGTTAACTGACAGGCTGACCACGCACTTCACGGGTGTGGCCACAAAGGGGAGACCAAGAGCTCAGTCAAGCAAAAATGAAAATAAAAAATGGATTAACGCTTGGTTTTCATCCGCAGAAAGGTCTCTTTCTTAGAGGACTCGATAAAAATAAAAAGTCATATGGACCAAAAAAAGGCGTAAAAGTGCGATTTTGTTGATCGTCCTGCAGGTGGCGCTGTTCAGGAAACGCCGACGTCTTTTCCGGTTGTTGCAGATCGGATCGATTATTCTGATCCCTGCTGCGCTGCTCTCGATCAGCTCCCGATATTTAAGGTTGAGGATCGTCCCAGGGGACACGATGGTTTGCGGGGGACACGTTTGCTCCAAGAACAGCCTCTGCGCGCTCAATATTCTTTATTGCGTGAGTAAAACATCTTCTTTTTAAAAAAAAAAGGAAAAAAAAAGCCTTTTTCTTGTTTTGCGTTGCGTTAATTGACACACGGAGCAAAATGAAAGGGACATATTTAAAAACTCGGGCGTTGTTTTTGGAATTTAGACCCGCTCCGACAGCAAAGGAGGAGTTTATTTCCCGTTTTTCCTTGTTGGAGAAGCAGCAGGTGCTCCGTGAACATTGTGCTGCCAGGTAAAGGTCGCTGGGACGGAAGAGCCAAGTTCTCTAACGCGCGTTAAAATGATGGAAAATATCTGCTGCTTTGACTCCGCCGCCATTTATTTGGCCGATTCTGTTCCGACATCCAAAAAGACGTTTGAAAAATACAGTAGAATGAATCCAACTCTCAAAGTTCGAGTTCCTGAAATACTGCCCGAGTTAATTTAGGGTATTTTCACAATACTGTCGCAGATAAAACACATAAATGTTGGGAGTTAAACTCCTGGAAAATGTGCTGATTAATCCTCACCTGTGTAATTAGGCCAAAACACACAGGTGTGTGTGTGTGCGTGTGTGTGTGTGTGTGTGTGTGTGTTCTGGATTATAATGAGAAACACTATGATGGTCGTGATGAAACTTTGTCCAGCCCAGCAGGGACGTGACACCTGCTGACCTGTGTGTGTGTGTGTGTGTGTGTGTGTGTGTGTGTGTGTGTGTGTGTGTGTGTGTGTGTGTGTGTGTGTGTTTTGCCGCTCAGATGGTGAGCCTGCTGATGATCGGCGCGGTGGCCTGGGGTAAGTGGCTGGGGATGGTCTCCAGCATCAGAGTGGTGGCCGCGGTCATGGGCGTGGGGATCTTCCTGCTCTTGGTGGCCCTGGTGGGTCTTTGCGGCGCCCTGAAGCATCACCAGGTTCTGCTGTTCTTCGTATCCTTCACGTCCGCTTAATGGCTATTTGAAGGTTGTAAAGATGATTTCTTTTGTTTTAATTCTGAGGGAAAGGGTCTGAAGTGTCAAATTTCCCAGTTTGGGACGGAAGGGTAACAGAATCTTGACTATAACTGAATTTGCTGTCCTCCCATAAATCAGCCCTGCAGCGGTTCTTTCCTAAACCTGTTCCAGTACATGATCATTCTGTTCCTAGTGTTTGTGCTCCAGTTTTCTGTGTCCTGTGCTTGTTTGGCCCTGAATAAAGAGCAGCAGGTGGGTCTTCACCTTTACTCCCTTTTCTCAAATTCTGTTTTTAACCGAACATCACGCCAGCGACCTTTTCCTTCCCTAGAATCACCTGCTGGAGGTTGGGTGGAACAAATCGGAGGCCACTCAGAGGGACGTGGAGAAAACCCTCAACTGTTGCGGCTTCTCCAGCTTTGACTCCAACAGCACCTGTGCTGCTGTGAGTGAATTTGGGGGATTCTTTCGCCCTTCCAAACCAGTTCAATGAGTTGAACCACTGATCGATGCTATTGTGGATTTTTCTGACGCGTCTGTCTTCTTCTCTCAAGTCCTGCTTTCGCAGCTCTCCGTCTCCATCTCCGTCTTGTCAGACGTGTTCCAGCATCATGCAGGAACACGCAGGCAAGGTTCTGCGGTTCGTGGGTGGCGTCGGACTCTTCTTCAGTTTCACGGAGGTCCGTAAAAGGATGCAGATTCAAGTTTTTACAAATGTGGGATCTTAAAGGGTTGGTTCTCCCTGCAGATCTTTGGAGTGTGGCTGGCCCACAAGTACAGGAACACCAAGGATCCTCGGTCCAATCCCGGAGCCTTTCTCTAGCTGTCTGTGAAAAGCATTGAAGGACTGATGTTCCTCAACCGTAGATCCCACTTCTGCAGCCTCTAACTGCCCCTTTTAGCTGCCGTTAGTGTTGTAGTGCCTCAAATCTGTATTTAAACATGGAGTAGAAGAGCGTCGGGACTCCTGCCTGATTCTAACTGTTCAATATTTCGCTTATTCTATCGACATCGAAGGAAATGATCACCTGAGAGTTTAGAGCCGAAGGCTGAAACGGAATAAACACAATGTGTCGGAACCGACCTAATCTTGTTTTGCCTGGTTGTAAAGGACAGTTTTGTTTATTTAGCCCACCAACGTGATTGTTCTTATTCATCCCTCTGTGGTGTAAGTCAGCTCCAGCTGTGCTCGCCGGTCACACACCTTATGCAAATAAAGAGCATGTTAGCACAATGATAGCAGGGTGAGTGTGTTCAACACCGTTAGAGACCACACACACACACACGCACACACACACAGAGGAGTCTGACTTCCTGAACTTTTTAGAGTGAAAACACCTCCCGTTTGTCACAGCTGGTGTTCGTTGGTGGGAACGGTGTCAGCTGATGTCCATTTCAACGTGACTGAAAGCTTCCTCATGCCAAACAGGACGCTGAGCAGGAACTGCAGCTCAGATTCCACTGACGGAGCCAACAATGCTCCCGCCGGGCCGTCTGACCTGTTCCCCAACCTGAAGTCAGCACTAAGGTGGCAGGACACTTCGTTCCACTTTCCCTGGCATCTCTGATGCCACAGAGGGAAAAACAAGCTAGAAACAGTCGTTGGAAGTATTTAAAAGGAAGAAGAACCTTGTCTCAATAGTTTGTTATTTATCCATCTTTTTGTGGAGCAGATGTTGACAAGCACCTGTTAAACATGGCAAAATAACTCAAAAAAGGAGTTTTGATGTGCGGAATTTGTAATATTCAGGTTGAGACAACATAATTCCTCAGGTTTATTAGCTAAGGAGTCTTCCTACAAACATTCCATCAAATCAGTGATACTCTTATTGTATAAGACTTTTATTAAGTTTATTTTTACCAAACAGCATGGTCATCACGTAAAAGTTTACTCTAGACTGAATAAGCAAGGAAGCACTCTACTGATGTGATCAGAGTCCACATTTGATCCTGGAGAAGCAACGAGGGGAGAAGAGAGCCAAGAAAAACAGATATAGACATCTATTGAGGGGGAGGGAAAAAAGAATAAAATCCGGTGCAATAAAGACTGGAGCGTATTAAACAAATAAATAGGCACTGGGGGGAGAAGTTGCATCAACAACAGGCTACTGGTTATGATGGGGTCTACAGGCTGCAGGCGACACGATTACGCGGTACTTTCTGAAGAGGAGGGGCGCTGAAGAGCCGAGTTAAGAGTCTGAGGAGAACGCTCTGTCTGCGTTGGGGAACTGCTGAGAGTTGAAGTCAGAGTCTTCTCGCACTCGTCTCTTAATATCTGCTTTGACCTGAGGGGGAAAAAGAATAACATGGTGACGTGGTGGTTGATGACAGATGGTAATCAGCGCACTCTTCAGGCCGAGGTGGCGCGATTAGATTAGACCAGCGTGTGGACGTGAGGGCGCCGTCAGGGTTCGGTTACCTGGTCTGAATATGCTTCCTTCAGCTCCTGGGTTTCCAGGTCTTCCTGCAGTTGTTCGGGTGAGGTAATGGGCTTCACCCCCGCCGTCCTCGCTGCCTGGCTCACAGCGTCAGAGAGGGACAGCAGGTTCTCACCACTCTGCCCTGTCTGAAGGCAAACACCGGTCTTACAGGAGGGAGGGACCACAGCACGCCTGTGAAGAAGCCAGGTCCAAGCTGCTCGTTACCTTTCTGCGTTTAGCTGGCATGCCGTGCAAATAGGCGTCGGACAGCGGAGGCTGAGCCTTCATCTTCCTCTGGGTCATGATGTCATGTCTGATGATGGGAACCCATTCCTACGACAACATCCAGGTCAGGGCAAACCTCATTGTTTGTTAATGGGAGATGAATGATTTAAAACGCTGCCGGCCGATTATTTTGGATACCAAGTAGCTGTAATGGGTGTGTGTGTGTGTGTGTGTGTGTGAGTCGTGGGGCTCTCACAGGGGGGACGGCTGCTGCCCAAGCCTCTGACTCCTGAGCAGACTCCTCACTTCCTCCCTCCGCTCCTGCTGCTTCGCTGCCTAACGCCGCGGTTCCTCCCAGGTCACCTGGCACCACTCTGACGTCCCGTGACGACGCCCTCGGCTCAGGTGACACCGACATGGCCTCCTCCGCTGTGGTGGCTGCGGCTGGGGAGAGGCCTTCACCATTCTTTAGAAGAAAGGACAGCAGTGAAGCGAAGGGCCGCGGCACTTCCAAGATTTTGGGGCCGCGCCACACTTACTGTTGCGCTTTGTGCTGCGTCGGGCTCTTGTGCACCAGTTGCAGGCGACTGATCTCTCTGTCAAAAGAATGCCATCCATTATTTACCAGCCATGTTAGACTCCTGAAGTAACAGGATATGTAACAGACATCAGAAGCATCTCTGAAAAGGTGCAACATTGCGTCTACAGGAGCCAAAGAGCTCCAGGCTGGCAGCCACAGGTCCTTCACCTTCGTGTGGATGATGTAGGCCTGGATCTGCTCCTGCGTGATGGGCATGTGCTCCAGAATGACTTGCAGCCTCATGGTCATCATACTGGTCATCCAGTTGACCAGACTGGGGCTGATGTCGCTTGACATCCTCCGCTGGGGAAACAAAGGAAGAGAAGCCTTTAGATACAGTAAATATAGCTTTTACCAGCTTTGCTCACATTTTTTCGGTAGATTTGGGGTTTTTTTTGTCTGAAAGTCATGTCCTTGAGGGAAACCCACAACAATGTTTACGTTTAAAGACAGTCCTGGTCTCGCTGCTTCCAAATGTACTTTTGTGAGTCTTTTATTACCAATATAATTAATGTAATTTTGTTTCTTTATTTGATAATTCACTATATATGTGAGTGTGTGGCATCTACTTTAGACGTTAGGGTCTCTATTCATTAGCATTTCCCATCACCTCATTTACTGGTCTTTCTCCTTAAATGCTGGGTGATTTAGCACAGTTTCTAGCTCTGCTACTTGCTCAGCGGCACTACAATAACAATCCAAATATTAATGGATTATGACAAGACAGAGGAAAAGCTTGTGAGGGAACATAAACTCACTATTCGGTGGTTGATGACGGCAGTAAGAGCTCTCTGGTCTCCTCTCAAACAATGCAAATTGAGAGCCAGGCACTCAAAGAGGGCCTGGTTACACATCTGTAGGAGCCGGGGCCCAAAGGACTCATCTGAATGAGGAGAATGTCCCGAGCATGTTACATACACACATAAAGGCAAATGATTTTTGCGTCAAAAAAAATGGAAACTGTACCAGTGCAACGCAGAATGTGTGTGGCAAAGAGCTGCAGCTGCTGTCTGAAGAAGGACATGTTGGTCTGAGTGGCATCAACACCCTCCAGAACTGTGACTGAAGACTCTCTCTGAGGAGAGAGCAACGGTTCTGAAAGGCTACAACACAACTATTGACATATATGGTGGCCTGTGCTTCTGGTTCCTCGCTGTGATTTATGCAAGTGGATTACAGACGTTTATCGACCAGCATAAAATGATGATTACTCTCGGTTGAAAGTGGAGATGAAGAACTTACAAAGCTCTCGGTGATGTATTCCTCCAGCTCATTGACCAGGCTGTTGGCAGCAGCCTGGAAGGAACCACAAGCAAGAAAGCAGAAGATGTCTTTGAAATACAAAAAGTTAAACTGTGAGCTTCATCTACATGTATGTGAGGACTGAATCTGAGGTACTGACGGAGATGTTCTCATCAGACGGCTCTCTGCCATTAAGGTAGTTCTGGGTGAAGAACTGGAACAGCTGTGGCTGGATGCGGCCGAGCGGCTGATGCTGCCCGTGAAGCAGCATCACCAGGTCTGACATGGTGAAAGTCTGGCACACCAACATCAGCAGCTCTCCAAAAAATCCTGAGCACAGGAAAAGCAAAGGCCAGACATTGATTCAACCAGTTAATGCAGTCTTGGGAGTTCCATATCAATTCCTAAAAAGACTCAGAGGATTTAAAGACCAGTAAAAAACAGATGGTTGGACGTTTTGGATTCATGTTGGGCTGCTTAAATGCTTATAGTGGGAAAAAATAGTGACCCATGGACACAAGGAGAGAAATCATGACAACAGACTTCTTCATAGATCCCATTTCACCCAAATGTACTGAAGTGTGAGGTTCCTGGAAATGTCCAGCCCTACTGGAAGGTAACAATTTATTGATACGAGAGGCATAATCAGCATGATTCACATGGGAGGTTGAGATTTACCAGTAGGGTCCTCAGGACTAATGAAGATGTTAGTTGCCTGGGAGAGCCTTTGCATGAACTGGGCGATGCTTTCTGTATCATTCTGAGCCTGACCCAAAGAGCCCATCATGGTACTCAGGACCCCACGGACAATTTCTGTGAAGAGTTCTGGGTTGAGCGATTCAGCTGCACCAGGAGGATTAGGTGTAGGGTTTGGTCCTGCAGCACGACTGGCACCGGATGGAGGTGGAGGCGGAGAAAAGATGGGCTGGGAGGCCTAAAAGTCAAGGACAAGGGATGTCTTTAGACTAAGAATGGCACCAGACACATAGGTATAAATATCCCCGAGCCCAGGTTATAAAGATCAACACAACAAGTAAAAAAACACAGCTCTTCAACATGATAGACATGTGCTTGAGCTCACAGACATGATATTACATGTTACAAGGGCAAACGCTCTGCTCAATGTCAATATTACAATGGCAACATGTCATGCAGCAAAATAAAACTGCAGGTGTGTTACATGTGTACCGTCATCACATCACCACACTGACAGACTCCTGTTGAAGTGAAAAGTATGAATGCAGCTACTGAAAATGTGCTGCTTTATTCACTGTCTGACAAGCAAAAGCAGAGCAACGACTCAACAATTTTTAGTTTAACCTAATGTTATTTTAACAGACAGAGTCCTGCTGCTTTTTAACTTGATGTTTACATTACAACCTTCTGAAATAGCTTTTTAAGATGGAGACCACACAATCTTTTCAGGACTGTCACCTCCAGGACTGTTGTCAGTAGTTTTAGTAGTTAGGTAGAGCTGTCCAACACTGACCTGCTGCATGAACTCACTCACTCCCTGAATGAATCCTGGGACCCCTGTTGTGGTGACAGTGATCGTAGGAGCCCCCACAGAGGTTGCGCCAGCTCCACCGGCTACTCCGAAGACAGAACCCAGCAGCTGCCGGAGGTCTGGGGGCATCTCCTGGGGTAGGGACTCAGTGGAGTTGGCTTCACTATTGCTGCCAGCATTGGCATCAGGTGAAGGAGACGGACCCATGGTGGAAAAAGAAAAGGAGGAGGAAGAGGCTTGAGAAGAAGAGGAGGAGGACGACGACGATGATGAAGAGGAAAATAAGGATGAGGAGGAAGTGGAAGTGGAGGAAGGGGAGGATGTGGCAGTTTGAGCAGCTGAAAAATATAGAAAATGTGATTATTACCAACAATAGCTCCATTTATAAATGTTACAGTGAAATATCCAATTACAGTTACTTCACCTGCACTAAACAAAACTTAAAAGGTCACACTGTGTACAGTTTGTGTATATGCTGACCTTCACGACTATACACAGATTAATGAGTGATGCTATAACAGGATTTTCGCATGAATTTTCTTTTTCTTTCTGATTTATGTTCATCTACTGACCACTCTGAGATAAATGGTCTCATGATACAATATCAATATTACCACCGAGCCCAAGAACTAGACTAATGAGGTGGGTACGAAAACCAACATACTTGGCCCCATTTGTCCCGGAAGCAGGAGCTGTCCTACCAACCCACTGATCATCTGGTTGAGAGCAGCAGGGTTAAATGCCTGTGGAGAACATCAACTAGTCAGCTTAGTCAAAACTGCTAATCATGGGGACACGCGGCCCACAAAACCAGTGCGAGATTTAACATCATAAAACCATTCTCACCTGTCCCGGCTGCTGGCCTGGCATGGTGGCCCTCACATTGATTGTGGTGCCACGGGTGCCGAAGGCTGAAGGAGGAATGTTGGGTGTGAATGAGGGTCGAGTAAATACAACTCTGGCGTGGGGCTGACCGCTATTAGGAGGTGGCGGGGGAGCAGTGGGGGTCGTAGTGGGTGTGTTCGGGCCTGTAGTGGTTGTGGAAGAGTTGGCTGTGAAGCTGTGGCCAGGAGGGGTGGGCTGAGGTGGGACTGGCTGGCCTGTCGCAGCAGTGGCAGAAGTAGCGGCATTGGTAGCTACAGCAGCTGCATACTGACTGATTTGCTGCATAAGATTCCGCATAAAGTCAGGTGGAAGAGCACCTACAATGATGGGGAAAAGAAATAATTAACAAAATGTCTTTTTTTTTGAGCAGGAGAAAATATGAAGGATTTTCGGACAAAAACAAAAACAAACAAAAAAAAACAACTAAAGGCCAGAGATTCAAATCCTACATAAAGGTTTAATTGTCTGAATGTCTTGGAAAAAAGGGAAAGAATTGACTAGGCAATGCAAAATGGAGGTTGCCAGTAAATTTGCCTGTCATTTACCTGGTTGTCCAGGTATTTGTAGTCCAAGTGCTGCAAGATTTGTACCTGGGCCTGCATATACAAAAACAGACATGGAGTTTGACTTAAAAGCCAGCAAATTCTGAACTACAGAAGTGTTTGCTGAAAAAGGGGGAAAAGCTAATTCAAAGATATGGAATGCAAAACCTCACTGCTTAAAAACTGGTGAGGCAGCAGTGCAGAGAATATGCTGTCAGATTCTATGAAGAGCTGCACTGCTGGCCTGCAGGATGTCATACACAGTAAAGCATTTCATCTGTGGTGGGTATGGGACAACACACCGTCCGTGTTCATCTGCATCATGACCACAGGGACAGCCTGGTGGCTGATCCTGATAACCCGGGGACCAGCCTGTCCCTGTCCAGTCTGTTGATTGGACGGGGCAGTCTGTGGGGGGTAGGTCTGTCCCTGACCTGCCTGCTCCGTCTGGTTGGATGATGGTGGGGTTGAAGCTTGTCCCTCCATGTTGCTCGTCATCGTGGCACCCAGGTTCATCTAAAACACGGGCACAAGCATGGTACAGAGGTTTTACAGTAGTAGCCATGTAGACGACCCAACGTTATTCATTAAACAATAGCTCAGATTTTCAAGGATAAATATGTGCTTGCGTTTACTGACTTGCACTGGGATGTGGTGGTGCACAGCTCCAGGCAGAGCGACTGAAGGAGCATAGTGAGAGAAGGGCCTGAGCACATGAAGGTGCCGGGGCGCGGGGCCCAAAAGGTTCAGCCGTAGATCACTGAGAGCCACAATGGCATTTCCAAGAAGGCGAAGAGCCTCGAATGTTAGGACGAGAATACGTTGGTCCTCCTCCCTTTCCTGTGGCAAAAGACAGTAACAGACAAATGCAAATCTGAACCAACAGCAGCAACATGAAAATGAGATGAAATGACTAGGAACGCCTGAGTCTAGGGCGTTGCAAAATATGCAAAAATTGACTATCAAGATATCTAAGGCCAAGCACACGAGGCCATGACACTGGACATAGAAACACTTTTGAAGTGAGGACTAGCCAAAATGTCCTAACATTGGAGGTTAGTTGTATTTTAGACCACACTAAGTACAAGAACTCACACATAACACCAAGTTATGACAACACCCAAAAGCATTTCACAAAATTGGATTTGAATGATGTGAATCCTACAGTGTGGTTGTTGTATTCTGCGTTGGTCGCAGTTTCCAGGATTGCGTGAGCTCTCTGAATGAAAGGCTGAAGTCTTTCCTCCATCCTCTGCAGTTCAGACAACATCTCTGCCAGTTCAGCTGGGCTGGGATGACTAAAAAAAGAATGGCCAATGCCAGTATTAGTAACACAACTGGTGCTGTGGGAGATCATCCACACAAAAGTTATTGGCTTGTCTTACTTAGGTCCAGGTTGGGGTGTTGGTGCATCTGACTGTGTGGAAGAGGTAGGTGGAGGTGGGGGGGTTGTTGGAGGTGGGGAGGTGTCCATAGGCTGAGAAGGAGATGGTGTGGAGGTGGTTGATGAAGATGAAGGAGGAGCAGCAGCAGAAGCAGGACTTGAATCTAACTGAGTGGAAGAGTCACCTGACTGACCCTGAAAGAGACACACAGAACCATGAAGCTTTGTTCCCAATGAAGCAGGTTTTCTTTAAATCTTTGTTCTAGGAATTCTATGAAGTTTTACCTCCATTCTTTGGACAACATTACTGATATCTCTCAGCAGGTTCTCAGCCAGTACCAGCCTTAACCTTGGTTCACTCTGCACATGTTGGTCCAAGTCAATGTGCACATTTACTGACCCGTTGTTCTGAATAATGTAAAGCAACAGTCAGTGAATTGTGTTTTGAATGCTTACATGCAGTTAATAGATATGAATCTTACCCCTGCACTTGTCGTGACTCTGAGATTCCTGGCATTCTCTCCCATCCCAGATACCATCTGCTGGACGGCACTCTAAACACAAATCACAAAAAAAAACTGACGGGATGGATCAACCAACATTTCGGAAGCAAATTGGCAATTTGGTTTTCCAAATATTCATCGATTAACAGCGAGCCGCGCCGACCAACTCTTATACCAGCAGTTTGTTATAATTAATGTACTTGCATGATCTCTGCCTATTCTCTTCTCCCCCTCTTCTCCTCCCTCTCTACCCAGCCCCCCATCAGCAGGAGGGTCCCCCTACATGAGCCTGGTCCTGCTCAAGGTTTCTTCCTGTTAAAGGGGAGTTTTTCCTGCTACTGTTGTTTGTTGGCGATCAGGCCCTGGGATTCTGTAGAGGGTCTAGAAACAATTTTGATTGTAACAGACGCTGTATAAATAAAGATTGATTGATTTGATGGATGGATGGATGAGCCCATTAGCAAATCCAAGAGAGTGGGATGTGATGCTGACAGAGTAAAAAGCCTTATAGTGTTAATATTCAATATGACCTTAATGTCTAATGCTAACTGCAGTATTCCAGATGTTCATCCTGCATTCAGCAATGAAGAGAAATGAGCAGCATAGTTCAGAATTTTCAGAATTTGTGGAATAAAAGAACAAAACATGGTGAATGAGCCTGCGTTCTGTCCATGTAAAAGATATCTTGAGTTCTCTCATTTTTTATCTTTGATACTTAAAAAAATAATTGAGAAATAATTTTATTTATTTTGATTTAATTTTGTGTTGGTTTACTACTTTGCATGCTATGCCTCTAAATAAAATAAAAAGGAAACTAATTGGTTGTTATTAAGTAATCTGTCTCGTTTTCTATTGTATATTTATAATCGGCTTTAATTAAGCAAAAGTATGCTTTATCCAATTACTCGATTAATCGGTGGCATATCTGATAGAATACTCGATTACCAAAATATTCGATAGCTGCAGTCCTAAACTCAAGCCAACTAATTCACATCAGCGGATTTCCTGATTAATAACGCATCGGTACCAGAGGGATTTCTAACATAACCATAATCCTGCATTTGTAACATAATAGAACTCAATTTCCAGCACTAAATTCGACAGAGTGACTGTGACCTCGGTAACATACCTGTATCTGCTGAGGGTCCATGATGTTAACAGGTAGATTGAAGGTGCCGAGCATTACATAGCTGTTAGCATTGCGATCGTGTGGGGGCATTGTAGATGGCCCCTGGGAGCTTGAGGCGGCCCCACTGTCTGTTGTAGAGCCTCCTGTTCCCGAGTTGGACTGGGATGGTGGTGGAGGTGCCCGTTCTACGAGGTGAATCACCTTGCCACCCACATCTTGAACAGAAAAATACTTACGGTAGTATATAACGACCTCAGATTTAAATAACTCACTCTCATTTTAAAGCAGCTGATGGCAGGTTTAAAGCCTCCCTGTTGCATCTAAAAGATGTGGTTCTTTTTATACATCTTCAATCATTTTGATGTTACTACATTCATTACTACAGAAGTACGAACAGCTACATCTTTCCCCCAGATTGTTTTAGGTAACGTTCTATAGACAGTAGTGACCAAAACAAAGCAAATATGCTTTGAGAGGTTAATGGTGCTTTTGATGTTGACAGTTAACCCAAGTGTAAACAGCAAGAAACATGTTGTGCTCAACCTGTGCTCCTCATTGTTAGGTATCAGTAAGGCTGTGTGTAAGATTTTGTAAACACTGCTATTTTAATGTTTGTTTTTCTAACTTAAACAGGTCCTACTCTACCCTTAAATTTGCCTTTCCTTTACAGTTTTACACTGAATTTCTAGCTCTGGAGAAGAAAAAATGGCTCAAACATTATATGCCAAAACATATTGGCATATAGTGTGTGACGACGTACTGTAGTCAGCCAGAGTCCTGTCATCCTGCAAGACTCTTCCTTGGTAGATCAGTCTCTGTTTGTCCACAGGGATACCCACTGAAGGAGCAATATGTTCCTTGAACTCTTTCACAGTCAACTGCCAAAAAAGATGGAATATATACATTTAAAACAATCACGGAGTGACTGAAAATGTTCTTGTAGTATTTGTTAAAATTACCTGAGGTGCAACAGTATAGGTTCTGCTTTGGGAGTCTAAAGTTTTAACCGTCACCTCTACGTCTGCAGCTTGTTCCTCCATTGTGCTTCTGTATCTGTGTGGGTTGAGGTCAATATTATTGACATAGGAAGTAACATAAATATATGAGGCAATATGAAAACAACCGAGGACAAGGGACAAATTCATAGGTGAATTAAATAGAGCTGGTTTTAACTATTATGACATGATGAAAAAATGTGATTTAATCATCTGTTTTTGGACTTAAATGCGTAATCGTTCTACAAGATTAAGCGAACTGTTTACCTGCAATGCAACGTTAGCATTATATCTGTTGCTATACCGCGTTAAAAGCGTTACATTAAGATAACTGACATTATCTCAATCATGGTGCCAAGTCACCATCGTACATTGTCATTACTTTAACAATTAAAAAAGTGACATGCAATGCTAAAGTCAACGAGGTACCATTATGAAAAATAGCTTTTAGCTATAGTTAGCTTAGCTTAAATCCTGAAAGGCAGCGAACGTATGTGCTATGAAGGCTAAGCTAAGTCCTAATAAAACTAGCGTTACAAATATGGCTATTACATCACTGACAAAGTAGCATATCGTTTTTATATCCACTCTAGGTTACCGACTGTCCGTTACCTTCAAATTGACACTAATTTTCCCAAAATATCCAGTGTGTGCGTTTTAAGCTTTACGTCAAATAACATGCAAAGATGGTGTATAAGACCAGACGATCCTGCGCAGGTTCAATCGCCAGCGAACACCGCGCAATGCATGCCGGTTAACCGCGCCCCCTACAAGCGACGATTACAGCAAAACACGCCCATCAATTTCTTTTAACGCCCTCCCTCTCGAACGTGATAGGGTGGCAGTCTGTAGAGGCGTGATTTGGAGGCTCCGCAGTCCCATGTTGGACTTCCTCAAGTCAACCAGTTTTCGTAGGGGTGTAGTTTTGAGCGGATGTGACGACTCGCTATCGGCGGAATCGCGGCGCAGCAACTTAAACATGGCGAATTTCGTGGAAGCGACTTCTCAACACCAGTTTGACGATTTCCTAAGCAAAGCTGGAAGAAATCTGACCGTAGTGCATTTCCAAGCGACATGGGCTCATCAGTGCGGGCAAATGAACGAAGTCATGGCGGAGCTGGCTAAGGAGCACACGCACGCAACGTTTGTCAAGCTAGAGGCCGAAGCGGTTCCCGAGGTGTCAGAGAAGCATGAGATTACGTCAGTCCCGACTTTCCTCTTCTTTAGAGGAAAGGAGCCGGTGGACCGCCTGGACGGCGCCAATGCTCCGGAGCTTACGAAGAAGGTAAAGCGGTTGGCAGCCAGCGGGAGTCCAAGTGGAGGCGCAGAAAGCCCCGTTGTGGACTTGGACCAGCGACTGAAAAAGCTGATAAACGCGGCCCCCTGCATGCTGTTCATGAAGGGGTCATCTCAGGAACCCCGCTGTGGCTTTAGCCGGCAGATCATTGCCATTCTGTCTCAACACAACATTCAGTTCAGCAGCTTTGACATCTTATCTGACGAGGAGGTCCGACAGGGGCTGAAGACCTTATCCAACTGGCCCACCTACCCTCAGCTGTACGTGAATGGCGAGTTGGTGGGAGGATTGGACATTGTTAAAGAGCTGGCGGAGTCTGGAGAGCTCGCGAATACCTGCCCAAAGGCCCAGAGCTTGGAGCACCGCCTGAAGACCTTGATCAACCAGAGCCCGGTGATGTTGTTCATGAAGGGCAATAAGGAGGCTGCCAAATGTGGCTTCAGCAGGCAGACCCTGAGTATCCTCAGCAACACGGGTGTGGCTTATGACACTTTTGATATCCTGCAGGATGAAGAAGTACGACAGGGGCTCAAGACATTTTCTAACTGGCCAACCTACCCCCAGCTGTACGTTAAAGGAGAGTTGGTTGGTGGTCTTGACATCATCAAGGAGCTGGAAGAGAACGGAGAGCTGGTGTCGACGCTGAAAGCAGAGTCGTAGGTGTCCTCCTTCAGCTGTTCCAAAGACACAAAGAAGCTCCTGATTCCCGAAAAGATCCACTTACAATTCTAAAACAGAGTTGTGAAAATAACCATTTATGGGCAGGAATTGGACACAGAGTCATTTTGGACAAACCACTTTAGCATAGAAACCAAGCCAAGTCTCATCTTCTGTGTAAAGGACAGTTAAAAATGCTTTTAGATTCATTCTGAGATTTTTGCTTTGCTTTTGAGGACACTTCGCAGCTATTTGGGAGGGCAGCACTCGTCCCTCGACCACTCCTGTTCATCACGTGAATGACTTAATATAACGACGCCTGTGACCAAGTCTGCTTCAAACCCCTAGTCTGGGACCTAATTTGTTAAAGAAATAAAAGGATTTAAAAAACATCTTTTCTGTGCCACTTTTATTTGTCTAATATGTCACGCTGTTGCATTGAGGAAGACCAAACCTTAAATTCTAAACAAAGCAGCAATACGTTTAAATAAACACACTGTGTGTGTGGGTGTGTGACCTCTCTCCCGCTTCAATCATCAGTCTCCAGTGGGTGTCTCTGACAGGTCGTGTTCTGACTTTAAAGCTGCGTGGAGGCCACCAGCTCGCTTTCTTTCCCATCCTGGCACCTTGCAGCTCAACTGTGGTTCTGTTTTACCAAAAGTTTTGTCACGTCTCTTAGGGAAAACACTATCTGCGGGCAACCTCCCTCTTGTGTCGTGTCTATTTTTGCACGTCACTGAGTAGAAATGTGTTTCGCTAGCTTCATTAAAATAACTGTAACAACAGCATAAAATATAATTTTAAAAAAACCCTTATGATTCAGTGGTTTTTCCCCTCTCAAAAAGGTGAACTTGTCATTTTTCAGGCCAAGGCTACAGAGCGATTTTGGAACATGAGACTTGTGAATTGTTTACATAAAAGAACGGGGTCATTTAGTTGGTTTTCAGGTCTGGTTATTTATTAATCTTCACCCGCTACTTTATATCAGCTTTTTGGACACTTGACCACCAGAAAGGTGAGCAGCCTTTGTGTGTGTGTGCGTGTTGGAGTGTCTCCTGGCAGAACGCAACGATGTGGAACAGAGCAGTGTCCTATCTTCTGTCATTGCTGAGCTTTTTCTATCAGGCCATTGTTCCCTGTCCATTTCCTGAGTTGCTGCCTGCTAATACTATTGATCACCAGCAGGTAAGAAATGAAAATTTGATCTCTTTGGTACCAAAATGCAAAAAATACTGGATAATAAACCAGCCAAATAATTAAAAGTCACATGTGATTCTCAAATAAGATGGGAGACACTTGTGAGGTGACGTTGTACCGTTTGACCCGTGGTTGTCGCTGTTATGCCAAACGCTCTGCATAAGTAGTACAGAGATGGAAATATGGCGCTGCGCTGTATTTTCCATAAGAAACCACTCTTGTGGGCCGAGCCTGCAGCCTCCCCTCACTGCCGTCTGTCTCTGCCTCTTAGTACCTCGGGAAATGGTACTTCAGAGCAGCCGTCAGTCGCTATGAGGCCCAGATTGCAAAGTTCCAGCCGCTGGACAGCCTTTGGTTCAATATGGAGAGAAGTGGCAATGGCACGCTGCTGCTGACAGGACATGCGCACATGTGAGACACACACATTACTGGGAATTTAATCTCTGGGAGTGTGCTTCACTTTCAAATACAGTGATTACTCATCTGCAATGAATATTTCCTGTGAAAGTGGGAAAGCACAGTAATCTACTTTTCAATAATAGCTTGATTAATGAAAACAATCAGTGAAACAGTCAAGGTTGAGTACGGATTATAGTATAATTCAGGCTAAAAGTACATGTGGGGCTCATTCATGGAAATGGGCTCATTCATGGAAATGGGCTCTTGTATTACTCTACTTTAATAAAACTAAGGAAGGAGGTAAGCAGAAAGTTCCACCTAGTGCCCAACAAAACAGAGAAAACAGATGAGGCAATGCTATGAAGGAGAAATGTGTAAAGACTGAGTCAGCTTGTATGTCAATTTAGGTTAATAAACAAGTTTAGGTCATGAGATAAGACCCCAGTCAATGATTACTTTAGGAGAGAAGAACATGTTCAAGTTCTGGCTAAAATAAAAGGCAGCGTCACATGTTGCATGTGTGTAGGTGCACAAAAGCACAAACGAAACCGTAGGTCTCAAGTAGGCAGTTATATCAGGAACAGGAAATCACATCAGGAAGTCTGGATCTGGATTCAAAAATGAAAGCGTCCATCTCGTACTTTTCTTATGTCATTTTTCAGGGAAATACAAAACAGTTGAAAGCTAAAATTGAATTTTATAAAATGACATGAAATACATATTTCCAGGAAAGGAATCTGTATAAAAGAGACCTGGACCTATCGTATACATACGGACAGATATGATTTGGAACAGGAAGGTAAATACAGAATCTGCAATCAGTCAGCACACACACACACACACACACACACACAGTAGAGGTCAAAATAAAGGGGTTTCTATCTACCAATTTAATGGATAACAGCCTACTGTTGGTCATTCATGATTAATAAACCCAATTATAAGCAAATGTGAAATCCGACGTTGCTGTTCCTGAGATGTTTGCCGCCTGTCGGCCCGTTTCAGGAAAGCCGAGTCGCAGGAGCCTGCTGTGGAGCGGCCGCTGGGCCGACTGCGGCGAGTGCATCATCCTCCAGGAGATCGAGCCACCTCTGAGTCCATCAGACTCGGAGGATTCCCTCAACAGATTCCTGCTCTACGGTGAGACACGGCTGCTTTCGACAGCCTGTCCATCAGCCGCATCCTCCGTTAATGTCCGTGCACTGTTGCAGCGCGCCGCAGCGACGTGGATCCCGGTGTGGTGGCGGCCTTTCTGAAACGGACAGCTTGTAACGACATGTTGGCCAGCGTCACACTGCCTCAGGAAAAAGGTTTGGTGCCCGCTCGCTCGCTCACACTACCTGTCAGCACAAGAACAAGCCTAATGTATATTTTTCCAATTGCAGAATTTTGTGACTGAAGATCAAGGACCAGGAGGGAGCAGCTATTATGTATAAATTCAGTACTGACCCCAACGTCATGACAGGACTGTGCTCATTTTACAGAATGTTGCTGCAGCACGGGTGGGAATAAAAACTGTTCAGGCTTTTGCTGTTGAATTCTAATGGAATTACCACAGCTGCAAGCTTTTAACCATGGACATTTCTGGGACGTTGGGGTGATAGTGATAGTTGCCAGTGTTTCCTTCTGTTTCATCAATCCCGTTACTGAGTCATTTAAGCCGATTCCTGTTCTTAGTCTGTTAAAGTGCAAAGTTCAAGTTTAAACAATGATAGAAAGTACTTCCTCTATGAAACTTCTGATAACAAAGGCTCCTTTATGGCCGATCTTCAACAGAGACCCACATAAACATTCTGGAAAACTCTTAAGTGGCTGTATGTGCTCCAGCATACTCCTTTAGACTGCGGTGAAACTCTACTTGTTGACTCAAGATGAACCTTTTCAGAACCAGCTTGTGTAGCAGTTTTAGCACCTACTGACTTGACATTTGTCTGGTAATTTTGATTTTCTTTCTTTCTTTTTTTAAATCCACACTTTCATTTTCATATTACGCTTTGTGGAACCAGTTCCTATGAGACTATTTGGTATACTGAACCCAAGTTTGCTGCTTTATGATCAAAGACCCTTGGTTTGATCTAAGATGAACAAAGTCCCTCTGGAATCCAGAACATCACCAAAATGTAATGGATTCTTCCACGGCCGGTTATCAACATCCCCTGAAAAGTTCATTAAACTGTGGTCATAACTTGTTATTGGACTAAAACACAAACTAACAAACAAACGACGTTTTTTGTAGCAAAGGTAATAAAAGGCTTCTGTCGCCAACAACCACTTGGTATGAGACAAGATTTAAATATTCTAAGAAATCACATCTATAAGAGGGTGTAAGTGGTGGGTTGCTCTTGCTTTAAAGGGGCAGCACCTGAAACCTCATGTTCTGCCCACTAATGTGTGTGTGTGTGTGTGTGTGTGTGTGTGTGTGTGTGAAGGAACAAAATGGGAAAAGGTTTATGACATTTATGCGATTGTGGAGAACATAAACTGTTTGGTTGGGGCTGTCCCAAGGGCCATAAATTGAGCACAATAGAGAAATGAAAATGCCCCTCATCTCATCATTTGTCTACTTTTACAAACATAAATGTGTTACTGCAAAAACACATTTCCTCAGCCACATTTGTAAAGTCTGCCTCTTATTCACCACCATCTATTCCATCTACACCAACAATAATTAACATCATGTGTTTTAACATTTTTTTGTCCTTCAGTTTTTGGCTCATACATTGATATGGTGGCTTTAGGTAGGCTTTGTGCCTATTCTCTTCCTTTTTGGAATCTACACCAGTGAGTGAGAGCAGCTGGGGCAGAATCATGCCATTTTCCCACAACATGAAGAGACATTGAATCAGCATCAAATATCCCCCCCCCCCCCCCCCCCCCCCCCACCACCACCACCACCTTTTTATTTTTTTTACAACGCAGCACCACAAAAAACCAAACACATACCAAACAACTCCTGATAGTTCCTGCTAGCTTCTCTACTGGTGTGTTTAATTTAAAATAAAAAAAACAGAGAACCTCATGGCTGAAAACTAAACCCTGGAACTGATGCGGTTGATCCGCTGGGCACACTCGTATTCAGCACTCCACACCAGACCACCAAAACACTCCAATTCCACCATTATTTACATTTAAAACCACAGGAAGCATTGCCATGCCATCTATCCACCCTTTATAGATACACAACAAAATCATAGTGTGAAAGATGCTACGCTGGTGGAGTAACACTAAAATCAGCCCCGAATATAAATGTAAATCAGTAAATCAATACGTTTTTAATTGACAGGCTGCACCGGTAGCACCACACACACCAGAGGCTCCTTCCTCATCTCAGTCAAACCACAGCTCTTTCTATAGAACGGCCCTAAAAAAAACAACAACTCAATCACATCTTTGCTATGAGCTCACGAGCAAGGAAAACCCCTGCCTGCCTTTTCAGGTCCCTCAGACAGACCAGCAGATGAGGTTGGACACAGAGAGAACAACACACACTGGGTGAGTTCACACTTTCACTCTTTTCCTCATGTTTATAAAAACTCTTTGCTCTCAGCTTGTTATCTATGAAGAATTTATTGTGGGCACTGACTAGTCCACTCTCATAAAAATAGTCTTGAATTACCAAAATGGTGTCAACAGTTAACGGGCGGCGTGCTGGATGTTGCACTGATTGATGAAATCACTAATGGTGTGTTTCACCCAGTCTGTGTTATAAGATATGTAATAAAGAGTTAATTGTGTTCAAGATGCCGGTTCCCACATTGACCTGGCCGGCATCATCATTAGTGACTGATTGAGTCACACATAAATGCTATTTTAGGAGTCAGGTTTCACTTTAGCTCATCACAAACAAACAAGCAAACCACACAACTACACACTTAGATGCTGATATTTGCGGAAAAAAACGCCCCCGGGGTGAAATTCCGAAGAAGCAGAAATATGGTGGGCCCGTGTACCCACTGTGATGGAGTTGGAAAGGATTCTGAACTCCAGCGCCGTCTTTTTGCCACGCGAATACTAATATTACATTTTATCTTGCTTAAAATTTCATTTTGGGGTTTGGAGGATCTCAGGTGTTGTGATCCTCCGGCTTACTGTGATCTGTCTTTGCAGAATGGAATGCAATTTGACGTCCTCTCACAAGCACCTCCTGTTGCACGTGTGGTGTGGCCTCCTGACTGTGGCCATGCTGGTTATGGCTGCTCTTCTGATTTCCATCAAATCCAAGTCAACAGAGGTTAGTCAATGCCCACAGTCAAACACAATTGTGTCGACTCTCCAGCAGACAGATGAGCTGCCCAGGCTCCCTGTTAATGTGGGAGTGGGCTAATATTGATCAGGCCTGCATGCTAATTTTGAGCCTGGAACCTTTTGAGTGTTTTAAAATCCCACTCGAGGAGTCTAAAATTAGCTGTTGCATGCAAAAATGTTGCATCTTTGTAGCATTGAATTGTAGTGACCATAAAGTGAGGTTTATAGGTCAATGGCCCTGTTTCCCCCGATCTGCCTCTTGATGGCAGAGGTTTAACAGGAAACATGAAGTCTGAGCAGCAACAACAACCATGGTGGTGCTGATAATGTTTTCTTTTCTATTTACAAAGGAGGATGTCTCTTCTCTGAGACCAAGCATCAGTCCAACAGGTACAGTATTTAGTGAACACTGAGGAAATCCACTCATTTATCTTGGCCACTGACAATACAAACATGACTGGAGCTAAAATTTAGCATGATATTTGACAACTTAACTTTCTTCTTCCAGTCAACGCTATTACTGCCACATTAAAATCAACAGGTAAGGGTTTGTTGGTTTTTAAAAAATAATTTCTTATACATTCAAAAAAAAGTTAAAACTTATTTGTCTTTGTTTTCAGGCTCATCTCTTTCATACATTCAGCTAACGAAGTGTAAGTTACAGCTTTGTATTTTCTTTAGGTCAGGTGAAAGCACAGACAGACAGACAGACAGACAGACAGACAGACAGACAGACAGGCAGGCAGGCAGGCAGGCAGGCAGGCAGACAGACAGACAGACAGACAGACAGACAGACAGGCAGGCAGGCAAACAGACAGGCAGACAGACAGACAGACAGACAGACAGACAGACAGACAGGCAGGCAGGCAGGCAGGCAGGCAGGCAGACAGACAGGCAGGCAGACAGGCAAGCAGGCAGGCAGGCAGGCAGACAGACAGGCAGGCAGACAGGAAGGCAGGCAGGCAGGCAGGCAGGCAGGCAGACAGACAGACAGACAGGCAGGGAGGCAGGGAGGCAGGGAGGCAGACAGGCAGGCAGGCAGACAGACAGACAGACAGACAGACAGACAGACAGGCAGGCAGGCAGGCAGGCAGGCAGGCAGGCAGACAGACAGGCAGGCAGACAGGCAAGCAGGCAGGCAGGCAGGCAGACAGACAGGCAGGCAGACAGGAAGGCAGGCAGGCAGGCAGGCAGGCAGGCAGACAGACAGACAGGCAGGGAGGCAGGGAGGCAGGGAGGCAGACAGGCAGGCAGGCAGACAGACAGACAGACAGACAGGCAGGCAGGCAGGCAGGCAGGCAGGCAGGCAGGAAGGAAGGCAGACAGACAGACAGACAGACAGACAGACAGACAGACAGACAGACAGACAGACAGACAGACAGACAGACAGCATGTTTTCACTCTTCCTCGTACCGTTCTGCTGTTTTCCTCTGTGAAGAAGGTCCCTGATCCAACACACCCAAACCAGAGCTGAACAGGAGACCTAAATAAAACTGGGATGTTTCTGCGTGTGTTTAATTGTTGTGTTTAACTTTAGATGAGGTGAAACTGCTTGAATCACTGATCAGTTCATGGCTGTTTGAATGTGCCCACAGCTCCAGACAACCGCTCATGGCAGGAGTTCCACAGTGGTGGCTCCTGCTCCTTCGTCCACCACGAAGGCTCCATTCACTGCCGGAAGAACAGTCTCTACTTCCTCTACGCCCAGGTCGCCTTCACAAAGCACGCCAGCCAAACTCGGAGCAAATCCGTTATTCTCGTAAGAAACCCTGCAGATGACAAGAGTCTGAGGAAACTGGCTGAGGGAACCTTCCCACCCACAACAGAAGGCTCCGTGTGGGTGGCCAATGTGGTGAGACTGAAAGAGGATGACACAATCAGCATCAACATCACCGGTGAAGTTCTATCAGACATCACCCTCTGGGGAGCTTTTGAACTTCAATCATGCTGAAAAGCCTCCAGGAGGACTTAATATAGCAGCAGGCCTGTACGGAGGGTTGCATTTCCCATTTATCACTGATTTGGTTGAGCATATTTTTACAGGAAAAGATGAAATTTTATGCCAAAATTACATGTAGGACAAAAATGTTCAAATGATTTTTTATTTTTTTGTTGTTGTTGTTTGTTTTCTACATAGGCAACACTAATATATTCTATTTTCAGACAGAAAGTGTCTATTTACGGACCAAAACCAAAGCAGTAGTGATGTCCTAAAGTGTACACTTTAGTAACTTCAGACAAATATAATAATCACTCTTAAAGATGGTACAATTTTCTAAATGAGTCAGGTTTGTGTAATTTATGCAGTTTACTATTATATTCATTTTAAGGAGTCAGCAGTGACTTGTGATGTTTTCTAGAGTGAGATGTGTTCTGCAGCCACACGGTGGCGCCACCTCCATCCGGATAAGAATCAAACGTTGATGTCACCAATGTTGTCCACATGACATCACGGTTTACAACCTCTTTATAAAATATGTTGTGCAAAGATGTTGTAAAGGTCGCTGGGTGTCTGTTCCGTGTTACCAGAGGTGGATTCAGCAGGCCTCAGTTTGTCTGACCCCAATAACACTGTGACTCTACAGGCTGAAACTGAAACAGGTTGCAGTGACAGGTGAAAAACAGGAAGCCACACATGTGGTGGGATCAGTCGTTCTGGTCCCCCCCCGCATAATGTTCGCACCCACATGATCTCTGTTGATCTTCGGAAGAAGTCCTCGGCAGCATTCTGACTTTCCTCAACCAACAAGGCGAAACTGTTTCCTGACCTCTTGTGTCTGCTTCTCTTTGCTGTCATCATCATCATTATATGTTATATATATAAAATGTCATATCCATCAGGTACTTGGAAGTTATCAAGGTAAAGATCAGACTTGATTTGACCACTGCAAGGTATTGTGTTAAATGTGGTGCATGTTTGTGTTGCCCGAAAATATATTTAATATTGAAATATGAGAGCATTTCCTGATGTTTTTTTTTAACCAACATCTAAATAATAAAGCAGTAACAGCTAAGTAAAACCTACCTATTTAAAACATTTCATGGAACATCTCTGGCCAACCTTGTCCAAACCTTAGTGAATTCCCAGGACAGGACTGTCAATGTTTGAAACAGGTTTCATAGGAGACGTTATTATTAGCACAGATTTATTAATGGTGACATAGAAAAAAACATCCTTTTGTGTCACGTCTGCACTCGCCTCAACGTTTGCGGCCTGTGTAGGACGAGGATACAGAGAAAGCAGGCAGTGTGACATCAACCCCGACAGGTATGGCAGTCTGATAATTCCCCCCACACAACACTCACGCCTTTGTTCTCTTGAGCCTTTGCACTTTGACGAGGTTGATGGCCAACCACGAAGTTTCTGTCAGCTCCTCTGTCAGCAGGTATTTCACAGACTGTTGAAATTTAGTGATCAAAGTAATGGAAAGAAGAAAACGTCTTCTGTTGTGAGCGAAAGACCCCGCAAATTAGATAAGTGATGGCCCTGATCCAGCCGGGTTTTCTGACCTACCAGGTAGATCCATTCATCCGTCCATCCGTCCGTCCATCTGTCCATCCATCCATCCATCTATCTATCTAGATGGGTGGGGTGGGGCGGCATCCTGGTGAGGGCCTGAGACATGTGGTCTTTTCTGATTCACTGCTCACAGACTTGTAAGAGTTCAACAGAAAAGACGTATTTTGCCGTGTGCTGTCAGACTGTCCTTCCAGCATAGATGGAAACCTTTTATTGTGTAAGAAAACCACTTCCTTCCAACCTTCAATTTGTGGGTCCTAATCTATGAATTAAGCAAAGTGGCGGTGATGGCGGTTTCTGTGAGTGTCTGTACATGATAAAGGAATCGCTGTAATCTAGCATTTTCTGACAGACAGCGGCTATAATAACACTGTTCTCTGTCTGTCAAAAAAAATCTATAACTATAAACTGAATCCTGATTAAAGAGAGTTCCTGAGGGGACTGGTTCAGCCTCCAGCCCATATTAAGCCCAGAACAAGGCTGACATTAAAACTGTGACCCCCTCCAAAATAAAACATGAAATCCCTAAACCGTCATCTCCAGCATCCGCATGAATATCTGCCACGGCGCTGAAAGGAACCAGCCGTGGTTCTTCTACAGTTGGAGCAGAACAGCAGCCGCTGCCGAGGGCCCGTTTTCTAATGTTTGCTGAGAGCATTTTAGACATTTTACAGATTTTGTCACGTCTATATAAATACAAGAACACAGGCGCGCAGCCTCCTGGGAACATAAAGCCGACGCTTTCTTGGTTTTGCTTAGACCTGATGACACGGGAGTTAGTTGAGGGATAAAAGAGAGATGCATAAAGTCTCAACAGCTCCATCATTTGCAGAAGCAAAGTTCGTGACTTTAGTTGCTTTGCTGCAACAAACTGTAAAACCACAACACACAAACAAGGCAACACATGTGTGGGAGGCAACTGCTGAAGAGGAACCGGCACCGCAGCCATTAGAGAAGTAATCTGGGACTGATTCATATCTGCCAGATGTATAAAGACATTTAGCTTCTGTCACCTTGAAAGAAGAATTGTGGAGGCTGCAGAAGCACCAGTAGAGGCGAACGTCACAGCTCTCCTGATTATTAGAAATGATCCTAAACTGATAATTAACCTTCCTCTGAGATGTGTGCCGACCTGTTAATAAAGCTGACGGCTGGCATCTGTTAGGATTCACAGGAAAACAAGTTGTTGGGTTCAGAGAAACATTGTGGTTTGGTTAAACTTTCTGCTTGGCTAAGGTAAGTGGACCTTCATTGTCCCGCTCACAAAAACAAACAGCCTGTTCTGCCTGCAAACACAGGGAGCAGCTGCGTCTCTGAAATGTAAGCTCTGGTTATTTTAGGAGAATTTGCTGAGACATTGATCGAGTCCATCCAGCCTTCATTAAAGCTCCCGGGACGGACTGTTTCAGCTCCACACCCAAACCTTCGTGACTGTGTCTAACACGCTACCTTTAGTTGCATCAGCAGAAAAACTGATGAGTTTCCAGCTGCTGATTGACAGGTTACGGCTGGTTTGAAAGGTTTTGTGACCCCTGGAGTGTGAGGTCACTGTTATTAAAAGTTTTATCATTCATAAAAGCAAGTTGGGAAAATCGGGAAACCTTCCTTGGGAAGCATTAGTGGCTAGCTGCCTGGAAAACTGAAAGCAGTTGACAGCAACAAAAGAACGAAAGGGTGTGAGGTTGTTCGGTTAGAGCTAGAGATTAAGAAGAGATGATGTCTATAACAGGAAGCAATATTAATAACACGTTAATGATTTGTTGCCCTTTCGTGTTTGTCATTTTTGTTTCCTTGGTTTCGGGTGTAAAATCAGGAGATTATTCATCTTGTGTCATCATCATTTCACAAACACTGCACAGAAAACCAGTCAAGCGTCACATGTTGTCACCTTACATTCACTATAGAAAGATAAAGAAAAATCCCACCCCGATTATTTAGAAATTTATAGTATCATGTTTCTCCCGTTTATTTGAATATGTTAATTGCTTTGACAGCCTAAAAAATATGCTCAAAATGCGAGTTTAATTTTTTGTCCAGCAATTACTCCAGTAAGTTATACATTCTAAGTCGTAAAAAGTATGTTATACATCATCCTTCTTAATTAGATGTTATGAATTTTGGATTTTGACCAAGTGCAGATTTATAATCCTTTAAGCCATCAGATGACAGAGTTGTGTGAGTGGCCAATTTTTTTTGGTCCAAATTTCCTCCGTTAGACACGTCTCTCTCTCTCTTTTTTCTCTAATGTCATGGCATAAACGCATTTAGTACTCTGAGCAGCTTCCTTTTGTCACTTCCTCTTATCTTGGCCTCCTGCCAAACTTCCTTTCCTTCCTGCCATGAGATCACCTCTCTTAGCCTGATAACGCTTTATTTCATGACGCAAACCTAGCTGAGGGGAGTTGCATGTGGGAAAGATGAGAAGACTGATAATGATTGGGCTGTACCAGGAAGGCGAAGGCTGCTGAGACATGAAGGTTTGATCTGAGGAGGTTTAGGTTCTGCCTCCATAAATGGAGGCCTGAGAACCCAGGAGGATTGTGGGAGTCAGGTGTTGACCATGACCTCCGTCTGGAAGGACATAGAAGGACATGGAAGGACATGGAAGGACATGGAAGGACATGTCTTTTCCTCACATCCTTCAGCACTCTCATACACTCTCAAAAGTCCACAGCAGATGAGAGACAGCCGGAATAAAAGAGCAGGACTGCGTTCCAAATGTTTAGCCACGTGCTAATATCGTGTCTCCACTCTTTCCTGCGTGGGTGAAGTTTTTCTCCCATTTTATTCTGCTGTGGAAAGCTTGCTTTTCTAGTTTCAACAATACACACACACACACACAACAGGTCTGAACAAGCCCTGTTGGACTGATCATTCAAACTCACAACAGCAGCTTCATTTTGAGTTTCACACAAGGCAGATGACTCAAGGGTTCCATTTCTTTGGCTTTACAAACATGCCGATTTTTATGTCTTAAAAGAGATCAAAAGGAACATTTATACCGTTGAAACTTTCTCTTTCTGTCGGAATGGAGGTGAGTGAGGAATAACTGAGCCAGTCACCTCTTCACATGCTCTGGGAGAGTGAAAGAGAGATGCTCTTACCCTGGACGAGCATATCTACCTTTCACTTCCTTCCAGTTGCCACCAGTGGAAATTCACATCACTTCACAACTTCCCACTGTTGGCTCAAACCAAAATGTGTTGTGATTTCACGCAGGAGTTTTTGTTTGTCTTTAGATTTATTTTTATTGAAAAGAAATAACACAGGGTTACCACAAAAGAGTAAGGCTGATAAAAGAGGAACAAAAAACAGGTACAAGACCACTGCAGTTATGTAATTATCTTTAAATATGGTCACATAAACCAAGTTAAAGCAACAACAACACTTCTACTAATAATAATGATGACAATAATACTAATACTACTAATAATATTAATACTACTACTGCTAACAACAACCACAGTACTTCTACGAATACTAACACTACTACTACTACAACCAGTTATTCTTCTTCTTATCATTATCATCATGATTATTTTCATCATCATCATCATCATCATCATCATCCTCATCATCATCATTATTATTATTATCATCATCATCATGACTGAGTCCCGTCGGCTTATTATTATTATTATTATTATTATCATTATTATTATCATTATTATTATTATTAGTAGTAGTAGTAGTAGTATCATCATCATCATCATCATCATTATTATTATTATTATTACTATTATTATTATTAGTAGTAGTATCATCATCATCATGACTGAGTCCCGCCGGCTTATTATTATTATTATTACTGTTATTATTATTATTATTATTATTATTATTAATTATTATTATCTTGTGTGAGGACTTTTCAGATGGGATGTAGAATTGCTCAAAATTAATCAGAGTGTAAGAATAATCATCTGAGTCTATTTTTGGCTCCCTGTCAGTTTGGTTTTTTTGCTGTAATCCCGACCGCAGAATTTCGAAAGAGTGGACTGCAGCCTGTTGGAGGTCACCACAACTAACACCTGCATCTGATGAATGTTCCTGTGAATAATGACGAGCTGGTGGGTGTGGAGCCAAGAGGAGGAAGTGTAAACGTATGTCTTGTGGGTGCATATGATGATGATGATGATGATGATATCATGCATAACTGCAGCTTTTCCGTGGATTGAATCAGCCAAGGTATCAGGAAGCTGTTTCTACAGACACACACAGACTCACACACACACACAGAGATTTACTAAATCATTAAACTTAGGATAATGGAAAGTAAATAAGAAAGAGAAATTTGATGAAAGCTTATGGGCATTTTAGTCTGGTGCTCTAAAAAATTCCTCAAATCTTTAAAAAGCCTGTGTGAAACACAGAGGGTGAGATCAGAAACTGAAAAAGGGAAACTGAAAGACCAAAAGAGCCATCAGGAAGTGGAACTGGTCTGTCCAGGGTTTGAACAGGGATTCCTCATCAGCCGGCTCTGACATGAAAATACGAAAGCCAACGGGTTTCACCTGAACAGTGCTCCCTTTTTAGATTACTCTCGTTTGCTTTCACATGAACTGACGCCAAAATACCACAAGCAAAGCAAAAAGAAAGTTGAATATACGAGTGTTTATGAATAGTTCGCTCTAGAGTGGACGGTTCCGCTTTGGTATTTTCATCAATGTTAAACAGCCTCACTTGCAAAAGGGTTAGCGTGATTTCAGCTTCAGCAGTGATGATAGTCATGATTTTATCTGGAAAAGAATGTGGCTCCTAACCGCATAGCTATGATAAAGATGGGAGGAGATTAAGAACATAGTAGTGACACATTTAAACCATGAAGGGCTTCAAAGCAAAACTTGTACAGATAGACGTCACAATTTTATGGCATTTTCAAACAATTTGACCTCAGAAAGTTGGCAAGCCGCGAATTCATGAGTAAATGTCCACAGTCACACAGTTTTACATGCTGTGGGTGGCACAGTAATGAGCAGAATATGTGTTTGTGTGCTTCGGTGAACGCTTGCCTGCCTGGATGTGTTACAACACTGTCAGCTTTCAAAACCTAGATTCTGGACGCTCCAAAACCACTTTCCCATTCTGAAAGCAACACTCCAGATTTGATTTAAAAAAAAAACCTGTGACTTTCCTTCTCTCTCTCCTCTCTCCGTGGCTCAGGTCGCTGCGCGGCGGCCTCCTGCAATGTCTCCACTTACCAAATGACATCACTGGAGTTTCCCTTGTGCAGAAGTAACTGCTGCAGCATAAATACTACAGGCAGAGGCACTGACAGCAGCACAAAGAGAAGGAGAAGTCATCACTGCAGATCACAGCAGCGGAGAAATATCTGTAAAGGCAGCAGCAGAGCCCAAAACACAGGATGGTGAATTACATGACAACAGCCAGCGACGTGGAAATGGGTCTTCAGCAGAAGACCGTGGTCTTAGTGGAAAAGAAATCCTCTACTGGGTGGATGGGGAAGATCATCCTGGCCATTTTCGTGGTGGTCCTCTGTTGCGGAGGCGCCCTGCTGTTTGTGAGCTACTGGAACGGAAGGCAAGAGATGCAGGTGAGAGCCAGACACCTTCTGCAGGCCTGCACCCAAACATCATATCTACATTTCTAAGTCTAATTGGATGGTTTTATTCTATTGCAGGCTGTTCCAGAAAAATCTGAAACACTAATTGAGAAGAAGGATACAGGTAACTATACGTGAACACAGCAAAACACGAGCGCCTGTTGCTCAAATCAAGCTCACAGTTGTGGTTTCCTCCTCAGATCCCCACTACACGCTGAGCCGCATCAGCAGCAAAGCCAAGGCAGCCATCCATTTAGAAGGTGAGTTCCTGACGGGCCCTCGCCCAACAGCAGGCCCCTCGTTTCAGCAGCTCCTGGAAATAAGGAAGCTGCCGCGTAAATCATTAGCAAGTCCCTCGTGTTTAATCTTAAATCAAACGCTGGGTGGTCAAGTCACATCACGCGTGAAGAATCTGTGGTATTTTAATGACACACGGCAAATAATCATGCTCATGAAGAAACACCCCCCAAAAAAACTTGATGTAATTATGCTCCCATGTATGTGACTTGTGTTAGTGGTGGTTCAGCACACACAGACCAAAGTTGGATGTTAAAACAAAAAAGAAAACACCCCACGTCAACAAACGTTTGTCATTTTTAGCATCAGGAAAGACTTTAAGAGTGTTCCTTCATGCTGTGTTCTCAGGCAGCTTCGATGAAGGAGAGAACAGAAAAGACCAGGTGGAGTGGAAGAACGGTCAAGGCCAGGCGTTCGCTCAGGGCGACTTCCAGCTCGACAACAACACCATCATCATTCCCAAAACCGGCCTGTACTTTGTTTACAGCCAGGCTTCTTTCCGAGTGACTTGCGGCGAAGGGGACAAACACTCGCCGGGAAAAAGCCACATTCCCCTCAGCCACAGGGTTTGGCGGTACTCGGACTCCATCGGCACTGAGACCACTCTGCTGAACGCGGTGAGGTCAGCGTGTCAGAACTCGGCGCTGGAGGGAGGCTACAGCGAGGGACAAAGCTGCTACAACGCCATTTACCTGGGCGCCGTCTTCCAGCTGAAAATGGGGGACAAACTTCGGACCGAGACCAACCAGCTGTCCGAGCTGGAGACGGAGGAGGGCAAGACTTTCTTCGGTGTGTTTGCACTTTAAAACAACGTCCCTGAACATCCAAAGCTCCGCACGCTGCCCTCACCGGTTGGGAGGATTTTATGTTTTCCAACGGTCATGAAGATCATTCATCTTCAGGGTGAAATAGGAACATTTAAGTCTCAATGGAGATGAAGGTTGTTGTTAAACACTGTTGAGCTATAAACTGTAACAGTTTGCATCATCATTGTTTTTGCCCTTTAGGCACTTTTTGTTTATTTATATTAATATTTATGGTGACCTGAGATCATGACAGACTTGACTTTCTCTGCTGTACCAGATGAGGACACAGCTCTTTGTTGAAGAGCGTAGGTTCAAGGAATATGTGTATGTACAATGGTGTTTTTATAATCTTAACATGTATGTATTTATTTTTATTTATATATTTAAATTGGTGGTATCTGGTGGTGAAGATGTACTGACGGTACAGGATTATGTCAATTAAACTGCTGTAAACTGAGCAAACAATTGTGTTTCTAAAATACTTCCCATGTGAAACAGCAAGTTTTCTCTCTCTCTCTCACACACACACGCACACACACACACGCACACACACACACACACACACACCCACACACACCTACACACACAAAAATGGGCCAGAGCCAGCAAATAGTTCCCTCATCAGACAAGTGGAGGGGAATTTTTGACTTTTTTTGTCCTGCTGTGTCAGGTGGAGACCCACAGAAGCCTCAGCCCAGAGCGGGTTTTCCCCAGTGGCACCCCCCCACCCCAACTCTCTTCCACACACACACACACACACATTTCAACCTCTGACCTCCTACGCAAACGCACCAACCTGCCCTCATTACCAGACTCATTCCCTCATGCTTGTCCTCAGTCAGCTGGAAACGGATGTGACACAGGGTGTCTCTCTCGTCATGCCCCCCTATATATCACACACGCAAAACACTTTTTCGGATTCATTTCCTTTTCTCGACCGACCTGTTGTTGCTCTGGTAACAAGATTGGCTTTCACACTGCATCAAGACCCACTTCCCTCTTTTGTGAATGAGATCTTTTAAATTCGTTTCCTTCATTTTAATGCGGGGAAAGTGTCAACAGAAGAAGTAAACAGAGGCGACTCACTGCTGACATCTAGTGGATATCAGGTAAACAAGAACCACGGTTTCATCTTTACCTTGTGCACCTCTTCATCGATGCAAACTAACCAAAACCAGCTACTGCGGTTTCACATGGTTAACTTCTGGATAAAGTACATGGCAGCACTAAAACACAGAGTAAAACAACCAGTAAATGACCAGTTCAAATAACAAAACCATTGCTTTTATTTATGGCATATTTGCATACACATACTTTGAAATATATAAACATTTAGGATAGAGATATAGATAGAATGAATACAAAGACCCCCAAAACCATGTATATTGTCACAAATCTGCAAGATAATCCATCATTTTTAAGGTTACTTCTGCCTTCATATGATACGCTGATCCAAGAAGTGACCAGGTCATAAATTCGTCCTTTATATCCTCCTGAATACACAGCTAAAATTCACAAGAGTAAAATAAAGGTAGGTTTAACTCTAGATCCATTTAAAGTGCACTATGAGATAATGGGTACATTTTGGAATATCTGGTGATCGTTTCGTGAGGTGACGACTCCGTTTAGGTATCAGTGCTTTTCAGAAACAGTAAAAGCTCCCGTCTAAAACCTCCAGACGAGCCCCTGATTTAACACGGTATGTTACACAGCTTTGCCCACAGCTTTACCCACACCCCTCCCAGTGCAGTCCCCAGCAGGAGAAGATGGTAGAATATAAACCAAGCAGAACGTCCATCAAGTTTGTCAGTGATGAGAAAAAGCAAGTAAACAATAAAGACTTGGCAGGACGGCGTGTGAATACGTCACACGTTCTAGCCGAGTGTGCGTTCCAACCACACCAAACTGGTTGAACACGATCCTGGAAAGCCAAAGAAAAAGTTGTAAACTGTGATTTTAACTGTCAAAAGCGGATAAAACACGAGCACATTTGATTTCCTTCGGCGGAACATTTGCACTGGAGTTTTTAAGAGGCTGCTTTCGACACAAACTACAGCCACGCATGCCAAAACCCTCCCCGGTGCTCGACCTGAGCTGACCAGCAGAGCGATCTTTAAGAAAAACGGGACACGGTTACGTTGAAATGACTCCTGAAAGGTAAAACGAACCGTGAAAAAACAGATAGTACAGAACAATATAGGAAACAACTGCATGTACAGTTCTTCTTCAGTCAACAACCTAAAGACACAGAGCAGAGACACGATAGCAAAGACACAACCACAAACGTTTCTGTTGTTGCTAAATCCAACGTGTCTGAAAATTCAAGCAGGAACCTGGATGAAGGCAGGTGAGCTGCTCCCCATCAGGCTTCTATCCCCTCTATTATAATCACCGTCACAACACCGCCGTGCTGACACGAGTGAAGGTCACAGTGTCCCAGCGTGTTCTGTGTGTGTGTGTGTGTGTGTGTGTGTGTGTGCGTGTGTGTGTCTCCTACTTATAAAGCAGTGGGATTTGGCTGTTGTGGCAGTGGTTACGGCTCATCTTGCTGTCAGCTGGGTACAGGCTGGAGGAGTTGGAGAAGGAAGGAGGAAGAGAGTGGTTGTCTGTGGTGGGGTAACCCGGTGGGGGGAGCAGGGATTTTGGATCCGTCTGGGATGAGGGTGGGGGGGCATTATGGTTCTGATTCTGGCCAATGGAAGGTCGGTGGCGGTTCCGTAGAGCCTGCCGCTCCGCCAGCTGGTTGCGTAGTGCAGAGACTCGTTCTTCTTTCTGCAGCAAAGACACAAAGAAGACAAAAGTCAGAGGGAATACCGGTAAACACATTAATTACGTTCTACAAGTTCTGTTTTCAATGAAACAAAATATTGCCCAGCGTCACCAGCAAATGTGCAGGCTGGAATGTTCAGATGGATCAATATTATTTTCTGAACTGCTGAGTTTCATTGGGAATATTCCTTTAAACAAAGGTCATTTACAAAAATAGCATCGACCATTTTGAGCCGTAGTCGTGGATGTTATCACGTCCTCCGTGGATTCCTTTATTACCTCCGCCAAGGCGACATGACATTACCTAAATACCTCGAAGTTATGAAGGGATTTTAATGAAATAGTCAGGAAAGGTTGATAACAGGTGAAGGAAGAGCTCATTAAAATATGTGAAGTTCCAGATTCCGGAGGGATTTGACCTCTGAACTTTCAAAAACCAAAGCCAAGTGCTTTGATCATAAAGCAGCCTGCTTTATTACATAACCTTGCTGCCTATATATATAAAGATACTATTCCACAGGTGTAAATCCCAACATGAAGTGGGGGGGGGTGGGGGCTGCTTGGATTTCTGGCCTCTCTGAGAGCATTTTCCTTGTTAATACCAAGATTATTGCTATAAACAAGAACTATTCTCCATCTTTATTACATTCTGTATTCGATTTCTCTTTAAATATGAGGGCGCCTCCTCAGCTGTTAGAGCGGCACTGAAACAAGGTTTTATTACCATGTAATAAAGATTAATGTGCGTTTTGCCTCGGTGTTATGCCACAGGTTTAGAATTCTAATAAAGACAACATTCACGGGGCAGCGGATGCATTCATTTACAAAATCTTTACTCCTTCCATCCTCACTCATGTGTAATCAAAGCAGCAAAGCAGTAAAGCGGAGGCCGTCACCTCCTGGATGATCTTCTGCAGCTCCCGGTTCTCTCGCTCCAGCTGCCTGGACTTCTCTTCATCGTTGTTGTTGGTGGAGGATCCGGTCTTCAGCGTGTCCTGCTGCTCTGATTGCCACTCGCCACGGGTGATGAGACGCCGCATCTGGCCCGCCGCCAAAAAAATGAAACATCAAAGAACAAATCAATATCAAAAACAATAATCAGACCCCCAAAGAACATCAGTAAATTCTGAGTTTCATAACAACATATTGAGCAGATGATTAAATATCTGTTCCATTTTTATCATCTTATGTGCAGCTAGGAGGTCAGGGCGCCACCTGCTGGACGGGGCACCACTTCAAGACCCCCTCCCCCCCAAAAGAAATAAAATTAAAACAAAAATACAACTAAAACTAGAACAACAATGAGCAGTCTTTACTTTAGGATGCTATCGCCTAGAACCAGTTCTACTCGAGGCCACACTCCCAGTCCAGGGACTTTAACATCCAGGTACCTTATTGATGGACGTCACATTTGACTAATTTCAGGGAAGGAGACAGTATTAGCAAAAAAGGTTAAGGAGGCTGCTAAATAATCACCTTGGGTACAAAAAGCACCACCAAAGTAATGTAGGCAGAGAAGACGATCGCAAGAGACGCGAAGGCGAAGGACGCGTCCTGCTGTGAAGACAGGATCATCGTCACTGGAGCCGTGATCAGGCACAGCACCTGCAGAACGAGAGGAAGAGCCAGGAAGGTCGGGGTGGAGAAGAAAACAGTTGGGGGGGGGGGCAGACATCCACAACAGCATCAGGAATGTGCAGCAAAACCAGCAAAACCAAAGCATGAAAATATGCAGCAATCAACAATGTCTTCGGGGCCCCACAGCGTCGCACAAAGGAAGCCTGTGGCACCATGGTAACCAGCGTCTGGATCACAACATTCCATAATATCACACGCCGTCACAGTTTATGAGACGAAATGATGAAATTACCGCTGCATTTGCGGCAGCAGCACAATCGAAGATCCCTGATCAATGCTCTCCTCCCGAGGAGACAACACTGAGGAGCTACGATGCTTCTTCTCCAATTAAACCACAAAGCTCGATCTTAAGATCACAGCAACCCTCATCAGCCTGAAACGGGTCGAGTGAGCATCCAGGAGATCTCCGAGAGATACAGCTGACCTGCTCTAATCAATTCAGGATTATTTAGAGCCCAAAAATCACAAACATTCTGCCTGAAAGACTTTTACAATCTGCTCACCCCCCATCCTCACACCCTCAAACCAGGTCAGGAAACACTTAAAACGGAAGAAACCCGAGACGGACAGAACAGGAGATAAAACCATTAAGGTGTAATGGTCCATTGAGGAAGGGATGGCTGCTACTAGAGCAGAACTCGAGCAGAGGGCAGAAAGTAGAGGCAGCGTTTTCGATGCGATGGTTCATTTTTTGCTACTCACAGCGACGTTGTAAATGGCCATCCCCACGGCCCGATGGTCGTTGATCTTTTCCGTGGAGACAGACTTGGTTTCATAGGCCAGGAAGATGCCCAGCAGCAGCAGCAGCCCCTTGTATCCATACACCACCCCTGCAGGAAGAACGAGGTCGGGATTTGTAATATGCTGCTAACAGCCACACATTTATACGACAGCTCTCATTTGTGGGCTGGTTGATGGGAAGGTTAATGTCCAGCCTTCCTCCAACATTAAAATGAATTATCTTTGCATTTATTAAACAAAATGTTCAAGGTCAAATAAAAATGAAGGCATCTATTTTTTCACATGCATCTGGTTGAAGTTTCACTGTATTTGTCTGATTTAATACCCTCATTAGTTGTTTCTGCGTACTATTTTTTTTTCCTCTTCAGAAAAATTTATGTCAAATGCCAAAAGAAGAAAATAAAAAGCTGTGAGCAAATGCAAACCTAAATCATAGTTTCCCTTCTGGGAGTCATTTCTATAATGTTCTGCTAAAGGAGCTCGCCGCTGGCAAAGTATTGAGAAAATCTAGTGGAGAAATGGGCGTTTAACTCAGGAAAAGTGATGTTTAAATTAGCAGAAAATGGGCAAATTCAAGCAAGAGTTCCAAAAAACTGACATGCTTGAGTAACTGCAGTTATTACAGTATTGAAATGACGTCACCCTCGGGAGGTCAAACTAAACATAAAGCATTTCTGTAGGTTAGAACTTGACCCATCGCTGCCAGCTATTGATATTTAGGTAATTCTCCATCTTTACACCCGAGCCTCGATCTTTGAAACACATCTGATATTCTAGATATGCTTTAAAAGGTGATCTTATTTACAGGTCAATAATATAAAACAGGCAATGCTGCCGCGGCGTCTGTAGAGTCCCGTATATTGTTGTGTGATGACAAAAACACTCGACCCTGCACGTTCGTGTTGGGGTTTCTGGGTTGTGTCGGCCGCTGTCCTGCAGGGGGTGGTGTGGAGCACAATTGGCGGCAGCTGGCACTGCGGGCAGGAGCACCTGTAGGCAATTTACATCTTGCTGCCTATTTAAGCAGGTTGTGCCTGCCTGTCAGTGCCAGGGTGTTCTGCGCCTGCGCCGTGTTCCCTGGAGGGCTGCTCCTGCTCCTGCTCCTGCTCCTGCTCCTGCTCCTGCTCCTGCTCCCCCTCCCCCTCCCCGTGCCCTGGAGGGCCACTCCTGTTCCGTGTTCCCTGGAGGGCCACTCCTGCTCCCTGTGCCCGGGTGGGCCGTGTTTGTTTCCTGCGCCCTGGAGGGCCGCGCCCGTTCCCTGGGTGCCATGCAGTCCTGGAGGGCTGCCTTTGTGTTCTTTGTGTGCCCCCCCCCCCCCCCCACCCCTCACCCTGTAAATAAAGCTGTTTGACCACTCCACCATTGTATCCTGGCCTGCGTCCTGTTCAACCCCCTCTTTGTAACAGTTCATCCATAAATGACGTCTTGGTTTAAATTCCACTGCATTGATTTTACTCCTCAATGTTCAAATAATAAAACCAGTGTTTCATTAAAACAAACCCTTTTTTAAGGTTCTAGGCGGAGGATTAAGCACCAGGGCTCTTTATCCTGGTGCTACTTGGACTTTATTTGGCTGGGTAAAAATCTGACCTGGCATAAAAAGAGAGAAAGTAGAAAAATCTGAACGTTCTGCTAGACTGATGGATTAACAACCCATCTGAGCGCGCTAACTTGCTCACAGGCACTAAGGCAGATTCATCAGGACCAAAGGCAACAGCACGCTATCTTGGCTCTCACCAAGGTCACATGCTCAATTGGGTGCAGAAAGGATGAGTTTCATGTTAAAGGAATTTATGGCTTCAAAGTCTTCAAATGAGACTTCCAGCTTGATTGTAGCGATAATAACAATGTTATAAGATAATAGAGAGCGAGTGAGAGGCAGGGAGAGAGAGAGAGAGAGAGAGAGAGAGAGCAGAGGAAGATGATAAAAAAAGACAGGATGGAGGGTTGAAGCCGGTCAGAGAAAAGACAGATTGACACGTCTTTAAACGGCCTGTTTCTTCTCTTCTCAGAAATGACTGATAGAGCAGTGCCTCCCTTTCTTCTCGGAGGACAGAACTGCTAACGGGCGACGGCCCACTTTGAGACGCTGATTATTTGAATTTCAGCGTTATTATACTTTCATAAGAGCCGCAACCCTCAGAAGACAGGCAGATAAAATGACAATGTGGACCACCAAGTAGGGAGAAGTGGGGGGCGGGTGGTGAGACCTCACACAGTATTACTACATGGCAAAAATAGAAAATATTTATAATAAAACATTATGAGCATTCTTTGCTCCTACAGCCCAGAAGAGTGGCTCCTCCAAGCACCCACAGCTGGTAGACAATTCTGGAGCGTCTGAGAGGCTCTAAATTCCTGTGTGGACTTTTCAGAGACGTCCTCTGTAATTAGTAAGTTAAGCACATGTGACTGAGAGCCCGACTTGCTCACTGAGGGATGTGATATGTTTTTAATGACAGGTTCGGAACTCTTGGCCTTCAGGGTTGCAATAATGGGACCATTGCTGCAGTTCTGACATGAATTATTGAGAGTGGTCACAGCTCTCCTACCCTGGCTTCTCTCCACTGACCCAAAAGAATCCAGAATCTTGAAAATCCTCCTCCTGAACTACAGGCTGCAGCATATCTGGAGAAGCTGACAGAACCAGATATTCCCAACAGAACTCTCCGCTCTCAGAGTAGAACTAAAAGTAGAACAGACAACCTTTACAATCTTCGGAGCCACGCTGCTGGGGTCCAGACTCCTCTCCTCTCCTCTCCTCTCCTCTCCTCTCCTCTCCTCTCCTCTCCTCTCCTCTCCTCTCCCCTCCCCTCCCCTCCCCTCCCCTCCCCTCCTCTCCTCTCCTGTCCTGTCCTGTCCTGTCCTCTCCTTTCCTCTCCTCTCCTTTCCTCTCCTCTCCTTTCCTCTCCTCTCCTCTCCTGTCCTCTCCTCTCCTCTCCTCTCCTCTCCTCTCCTCTCCTCTCCTCTCCTCTCCTCTCCTCTCCTCTCCTCTCCTCTCCTGTCCTCTCCTCTCCTTTCCTCTCCTTTCCTCTCCTTTCCTCTCCTTTCCTCTCCTCTCCTCTCCTCTCCTCTCCTCTCCTCTCCTCTCCTCTCCTCTCCTCTCCTCTCCTCTCCTCTCCCCCATCTTAATTCTTTATCTTCAGGACAACAAATAATGACTCATGACCTTCTGTCCTTCCCTCTGTCCTATCTGTCCTTCTGTCAACACCCTGAGTCAATCATGACTCAGCTGACGTCCTACATTAAAGTGAGATGATAAATGGTCTCAATACGCCCCCACCGCCCTGGAAGACACATGACAATCGTTGGTGAGTATCGAGTGATCAACAAATGTTTTGTGCCATCAGATTGGACCACAAAACCACTTGTGACAATGTTCTGTTGGTTCTGAAGGTCCAGAAGATGCTGCATCCAGCTGAAATTAGAAACACGTTGTGATAACGTTGTTTTTTTTCCTCTCTTAAGGTTTTGCTGTTATGTGCACAACACACTTGGCTCAAGCTTTTAAAGCCTTTAACCTGACCTTTGTTAGTAAGATGTTTGCTCATATGTCATTGCAAAAACATAAAAATGCAATTTACTAACACGCCTACAGAAATTAGAACCACCATTAAATCTGCATGAAACCTGAGCACCTGGAAGAAAATTCAACCTCTAACTGGGAGGTTGAATAAAACTGCCACAAAATCGGACACCTTTGGCTCCAACAATGTTTCAAACAATGAAATCTGGAAGAACTCAATGCCTCTTAGTGAAAACTCAATTATTATTTATAATCCACTAAGCAAAGACAGTTCCGTTGAGATGGCATTATGGGCATAAAACACAAGGACATTAACATTTATCATGAGTAATATTAACACTGAAATATTTAGTAACATTCTTGCATAATATATATTATGTGTTCCTAATATCATGCGGCGCCAGACTGCATTGAAATGAGAGCAGGGCAAAGAGTGATAATGAAAGTGTGAGATGTGAGAAAAGAAAGAAGCAGAGCCGATACCGAGCCACGTGTTCATCTTCTCTGAGCTGCAGTGCTCCAACAAGGGCTGAATGAGGACGTCCAGATCTTCTTTAGGGGCCTCTTTAGTGAACTTCTACTCAGACGGCAGAAAGAAGAATGGGGGGAGGGGGTGGAAAGGGAGATAATAAGAAGCAACACTGGCAGAGGGAAAACTGTGCTTTTAGCAACAGAGGGCTGATTCGCTTCGGGGGAAGGATCCATCCTGCACATCAGACATGATGGTGAAAATTACCTTATTATTAATCAGATATATAATAACCATGAAAAAATGGCAGCTCCGTTTAAGGCCGGCAGCAGTTAAGAGCAGCACTCTGCAGGTAATGGCTGATAACTCATGTTAATCTGGAGGCTCAACCTGTCCTCCGCAGCTTGCTCTTCGGTCAGGTACCGGGTGCACTCAGCATCAGCCAGCGCTACCTGCTAAAGCTAACACTGTGGGATCCACGCAGGAGCTTCTAAAGAGAATACATTTCAGGGGGTGGATCAAATCAGAGCTGATCCTTTTTTATGTGAGTCTCTGAACAAGGGGGCAACTTTATTCCCTATCAAAGGAGTGTTAAAAGACCTATTTAATGAGGAGCCATAAATGTTAACCAGCACACCAGTAAATTGTGTCTGTTTATGGGCAGTGCAGCAGAATCTTCTGGAGCTCCTGACTGAACACAGCTATAACATGCCTGCAGCTCCTGCTGGACCATGAAACCAGGAAGACTGGTCTCCCACCCAGTCCAGGATCTAAGTATGTTGGTGCAAATATACTGGCGCTGGGCATGACGGCCTGGAAATTATTATTTACCGAGGTTACTTTTCTTTTATTGGATTGGAAAATGCAGACCCAGCCTTGGTCAAACAGAAAATGAATCAATTACGACAATGAGAAAATCCATTTATCAGCCCGATCCTTCCTGTTCTGGAATCCAGCTCCCCACAGCAACCTGCCATAAACCATCTTAGTCGCCCTCTCGAAGTGAAAAAGACCACTTTAATGAGTAAAAATCAAAAGAAATCAAGAGGAAAACTAGGCTGGCTTTACAGCAAATTAATTTTTGCTGAACTTGAATTTAAGTGTGTTTTTTTTTACAGTGTCTTAATTCACCAGGTGATCTTTACAAATACAAACATGAGTCATAAATCAGTTCTTATTAGATGTTATAGATTATAGATGGACACACACACACACACACACACACACACACTAATAAATCTGTTTATTTCCCTACCTCCACTGTGATATGCAGAGGATCCACAATCTGCCAGATGACGAGGGACAGGAAGTCGATAGCCAGTAGCACTCCAACTGTTGCATAGAGCTTCCATGGCTCCAAGTGTTGCTGTGTCAATTTGATGAAAAAGACACACACACACACACACACACACACACACACACACACACACACAATCCAAGGGCATCATGTGAGGCGGTGCAGAAACAGTGAAGCCAGGTTGACAGCATCATAGTGAGTTCTGGATGACTGGCTGCAAACTGTCTAACTGAAAGTGAGTGCGTGTGCGTGCACACGCCAGAAAGAGTGAGGGAGAGTGAGAATGTGTGTATTTTAGGAGCTGTGGGAGTTCGCCCATATGTGTCTACAGGCCACTCACACAGAACTGCACTGACTATATTTGTGCTCCCACCTGAACTCATCGCTCTGACACAGAGATGAACCCATCTGGGTTAACCAGACGGCTCATATCAGCTGCAATACTGGAGAACTCAGGCAACACCAGGAGTGCTACACCCATCCTGAAAAAACAGGCAGCTCCCCTGCTGCTCTCTGCCTCCTTCCCCACACCCTTCTCTCCCAGCACGTCCAGCATTCGTCGTAGCAGCCACTCGAGCGAGCGATCGTCAAAGTGGAAAATGAAATGCAGATGGAGACGCATTCCAGTCCTGTGCCATTTCACTCGAGTCACATGAAAGTTGATTTGAAAAGAGCTCCTTCTCCATTAGCAGAAGTTTCTTTGAACACTCGAGCGGAGCTTTACGGCAAAATGGTGGACGGGAAGAGAGCGGAAAGTGGACCTGATTCGTTGTGCTTCACGCAAACAATCACCCTCATGAAGGTTCCACCATAGGACTTTAGTGCTTATCAATATTCATAAACACTCCATAAATAGTTTAACCTCTTGTTATTCTGATGAGGCTTTGGATGCCCACCCCTTTCCCCCCCACAGCACACATGTAAACCAGAACAGCAGGAAGGTGGAGCTGATGGTGTGTTTGGTTCTGCTCGTGTTCCCGACAGCAGCATCAGAAATCCTACATGCATTTTCCATGTTTCCAAGGTTTTACTGTCTCAGCTGGTTTGTTTTTCCCCATAAAACCATGTCAGGGCTCACCCCCCCCCCCCCCATCCCTTCCTCCTACCTTCTTCTTCTCCTTCTTTTCCTCCTTCTTTGTGAAGAGGGTGTGAACCCACCAGATCTTGGTGAACATGCTGCCGTACGCCAGGCTGAAGCCGAGGCCGAGGAGCCAGAGTCGGAACTGCAGGAGAGGGGAACAGTCGGGCGAGAAGAGCGAGACGAGAGGTTGTTTGTGAGAACGTGTGCGAGCGCCGGTGCTGGAGCTGTTTGTCAGCTCCTGCGTGAGCTTCTATTCGTTTTTTCTGTTTGTTGCACATTATCGTTCCGTGTTTGCTTTTTTCTGGCTGTTTCAATTGTTCTGCTCTGCTCTCTTGGCTCTTTATTTGGTTTATTCACCATTTTTCGATTTCAGGGAACTGTAACTATATTCCTCTTCAAAAAAAATTATGTTTGTAATCAATTATATTTTTAAAAAAAAAAGACAAATCAGCTTTAAAGGGTATAGTGGGTTGAATGAGGGGAATATACCACAGACCGCGAATTTACAGAATCCAACAAGGCTGGTTTTTAATCTCAAACATAAATTAGGACATTTATATATTGTCTCGATTAATAAATTATGAACTTTAAATGAATGAATGAAGACGATAAAACCTGGTAACGTTAAGAATTTAACACCCGTTAGGCTGAGAAAATGTATGGGTGTATTCAGAGGGGACATGAAGTTGGTCAGTGAAGAGGATGAGGAGGATGAAGGGCAGGAAGAGGACCGGGTCAGACAACGACAGCTGGTTCGATGTGGCGACCCCTGAAGGTAAAAGCCAGACGTAAAAGTTCTAACAGGAGCAGGGCATCATATATTTTTCATGAATGAAACTCCATATGTGGAGTCTAACATGTGATCGAATTATGCTCCTTTTTCACTCTGAATATTCCACATCAGATCCGACTGTATTTAACTTCCTGCCAAAAAATAACTTTGCCAGGAGTTAAAGATTTGTAGGTGTTGCAACATAAGCAACAGCATTGATTTTCCATCCAGTAATAACAGATACAGATATATGGCTGCAACTGTTCAATAATGGAATGTACAGGAGATATAAAAAGTCTACAGCCCCTATTAAAATGTCAGATTTTTGTGATGTAAAAGTGAGAAATTGTGTCAGAACTTTAAATTGGCCAGTAATGTTGATAGATTACTGAAAAACAAACAGAACTTGACTTTTTGGGTTGGAGACCATCTGCAATGCACATCCTGGCTGGTGCTGGGTGGATCATGAGGTCATCTCCCAGCTCTTCAGATCAACACTGATCTACAGATGGATTCTGCTCTGGCTCCAGCTGCCCTCATGCTGTCCCGCTGAAAGGTGACCTTCCTCCTCATCTTCAAGAGAAAAGGCTTCCATGTTGCCCCCCCCCCCTCACCTCACAGCCCAAACCTATGAAGAACTCTTGAGGTTCTTGTCACATGTAGCCCACCTCCAGGACCTTCCAGCAGCTCCTTTAATGTTGCTGTCGGCCTCCTGGAAGCCTCCCTGACCCATTTTCTCCTGGTCTCCTCATGGGTTTTGGAGGGACGTCCAGTTCTCGGTCGTGTCCCTGTGGAGCCACATGTCCTCCTGTCTTCACTGTGGTCCATGGTCTATCTGAAGCCTTGGAAACTCTTTTCTTCTCTTCTCCTGACTGATCCCTCCAACAGTGAGACCCCTCTGATGCTCTGGAAGCTCTCTGTGGACCGTGGCTTTGCTGTCTCATCTAACTAAGGACAAGTCAGGAAGATCCTCCTGGAAGAGCTCAACCCAGGAATGATGGACGGACCACTGCTGAGCAGGAGTCTGATGGTCTGAACACACCAACCTCCCAGTTATTGCAGGCTGGAAACACTTGTGCAACCACAGTACTTTAGCTTTCCCAGTAAAATATTTATTTTTGATCGCTCCAACATCTTGTAGGTCCCATTAAAGGTGGATAAAGCACTGACATAATTCTCTGAATTCCATTTTTTAACATCACAAAACCTGATTTTTTTTTACACCCACTGTAACAATAAAAATCTAATTTTAAGAGACTCTTTTCTCTGCTTGTCTGGACAGAAGACACAACTGACGACGTGAGCAGATATATAACAAAGGGCAGAGACGCTTCAGAAATGGAAATCTGCTTCTTCCCATCTCATCACGGGTGACAGAAATGCTCCCACTCCCCAATAAAGCTGGGCTCCTCACTGTGTGGATCCCAGCAGATCTATGCCTGCACCACAGAATGCCAAATTAGACTTAAATACTTTATTATTAAGACTGTGTTTAAATTCCTACCGATTCCACCCGGAGAGCGTACGAGATGGAAATCCCGACGCAGGAAATGCGGTACACGCTAAAACATCAAATCCGTCCACGTTTCACACACCAAAACAGAGAGTGAGGATCACACGGCGACACCAGCGTGGATATCTGCCGACAGCGAGACTCACCTGGCAAACGACGGGGAACTGTGACCTGTGGACGTGGTGACCATCGATCCCCAGCGGGAAGACTGCAGCTAGTGCCATCATGCAGCCCACCGCTGTCATGTTGTTCAAGTAAGGCTGTGAGTTTTGGATGTATCTGGATCCAATTGGAGGAGAAAGAGAAGCAATGAGTGTAAAAAAATTGGGTCCGAACCAGCAGTGTGACCTGACCACACCCTGTCCTTCCATCCTTTCAAACATACATTTGATCTATTTGGATTGTTTGGGTCTAAGGGAGGCATCCAGGAATTTTCCAAAGATGTGAAAAGAACCAAAACCAGAACCTTGTTGGCATGCGGGTGGCGTAAAACCCTGCACGCACCCCAAGGCATCATTATCAGATCATTTCTGCCGCCTCATTAAATCTAACATCACTTCCTGATGCTACAAATTCTGTTCAAGTACACTGGAGTTTGGCTGTGAGGAGCAAATAACACAGGAAAATGTTGATTTCACACTTGCAAAGTCTTTCTTGCAGAAATAATTCAGCTGAACATCTCGGGCAAGTTTTTAATTCAGTGCTGCTGGATTTGTGCAGCACTTTCCAAAACCCCTAATTAAATTAATTCATGTAGAAAATGATGTTCCTCCCAGTTTTGGTGGGAAGTATGTTCATGTTGGTTGCATAAATTAGCTTAAAATGTGGCTGCATTTAATGGCTTCTTTGATGGGATCATTTCAAGACACTGTTTTATTTTAATGGCTGTAAAAAAAAAAAGCCTGAACGCAGCTTTAAAGGCGGTTACACATGTGTATGTGTAAACGCTGTTAAACTCTTCTTTTGGCTGGTTTCTAATTGTTCTGTGAATTTTTTTAACAGTTTTTGCGTTCTTTTGTGATATCATAAAATGCACTGCAAATGCATGATAATCAATTTAAAACAGACTTATGTCTCAATCTTAAAATTGCATTTGCATTGCAGCAGCATTTCAGCCAATCACCTGACAGCGCCGGAGGTAAAACTGGACTGTTATTTTCAAAATTACTCCCAGTGAATAATCACAATCAATAATGATGGGAGCAGTTTGTGGCGTGAGTCATTTCCTTTCACTTTTCTGGGCGCTAACAGAGCCTCTCCAACAGGTGACCTTCACATGCCAACGCTCTGACAGTAGCTTTAATTAACCCATCAATCCTCATTATTTTCTGGTAAAAACACCCTTTTAGCAGCAACCAAATGGAGGGACAAACTGGAATTTAGCCCAAATACGCATATTTATACCAAATGACAGTGTTTAACTGTCGACTCACCGGACGTTGCCGTTGTAAATGTTGAAGGTCAGGCACAGGATGCCGAGCAGGATGCCGAGGCCAGCAAAGACAGAAACGGCTGCAAACAGCTTTTGAGACAGGAAGCGGTACTCTTCGATCACCACGGTACGATCCGCTGGAGGTCCGGCGCCTGAATGTGGACAATAAAACACCATAAAACCGGAGCAGAGAGTGCTGACGGCGTTCATCTTTGGCACTCAAAACAGGACTCATTCATCTGCACGGATGGGGCGATAACATGCAAGGATTAACTTTATTTAGCAAGCACCTCGGGCCTGTGATGTTCTTGACTCTGCAGAGCCTCGACTGTCAACTGTCTCCAGTGGTGGATTAATCCTCGCTGGTATTTCCAGCCGCATGTGAGATTCAAATAAACTGCGGCAATGCAGAAACTGCTTTTAAAAGATTGTATTTATATTCCCCCCTTCATTAGGATCAGTGGTCTTTGCTTTTTGCTGAGCCATGTTTACTGGTTCTGCTTCATCATGGATCCGGGTTTGCCTACAGCCTACTCATTATGGTCTGAAATGACTCTGACTGAAACCAACGATCCATTTTGCTGAAGATTTTACAACTCGCTGAGCGACACTTTGGAATCAGAACCCTTTAAGATGTCAGCCTGCCCTCATGGAATCGCTCATCAGCTGACTGAACCTTTGGAAAGGCTTCTCCGCTCTCAACAAGGGACAACTGAGCCTGACAATTTCTGTAACTACCTGACATCGACACCCACTTCAGGGTTTTTTGCCCACTCTTTCTCTCTGACACAGTGATTTCTGTTCCCACCAAACGGCCTCAGAGCTGTCGCCAAATGTCCAAACTATCATTTCATTTCTCCTCTCCTGTGTCACCACCATCAGAACAAGGCAGCTAATTAATTTATTCTAGAACAATCATTGTCATTTTTTATGAATCGTCTGATCTACTGTAATCTAATATTAACTTTAAAGGTGTCCGCCAGAAAACTCCCGTCTGCTCCGGTTGGTCAGTTTCCCATTTCAACTCATTCCAGTTAAACATTGGTAGTTTTCATTTACTTTCCTATGAAGCAAACTGTAAATATGTTCACTGCCTGGCTGCAGCGTGTCTGGTGATCAGCACATTTCCTATAGATGAGTGAACTAAATACTCTTCAGGTTTAATAAAAACAAATATAAGACTACAATCGTGCACTAGAGTGATTCAAAATCACATGTAAGACGTATGTGAAGTGTAGAGAAGCCATAGTTGTTCTTCTCCTGTTGAGGAAAATAGCCGACTCTTTGAACTTTACAGCCTTGAAACAAAAAGTGCTGAAGGCATGAATTTTAAAACAACATAACAGTGATTTGCTGATGTCTAATAAGCTGTAAGTATTGCTTTAAGGTCATAAAAACTCCAGCCTAATTGTCTCCTTCCTCATCCTTATGGATAAAAGCTGCTTCCTCCTTCCCTTTAGTCTCATTCCAGCAGTATTTAACCTGCTTGCTGTAGCCTGGGCTGTTTGTTGGGCTTATGCATATAAGACTGATTAATGTGTATTGATCTGAGCTGAATGAGTCATTATTAAGCGTATAATATTTCTATAGGTTCTCCCCCTGCTCAAGTGTTGACAGGTTCAAACAAAGGCAGATGGATGCGGAGCCGGTTTATACCAGCTTATCTGTGCATGTGTGCATGCATCCTGCACAGCACACGCACCCCATATATGTCACGTGAACCTGCAGTCAGCATGAATAAACCTGCTCAGTGTCATGAGTTAATCTGAGCGTGTGTGGGGGCTCCGGGATTAGGGGCAGCATTCAGCGGTAACTGGTTGGGGTAACGGTTATGGTAAAGTTTGGGTTAACTAGGCTGTAAAAACGGGAACAGAAAATGGACTCAAAGGCCGCGCAGAGCAGCAGAGGCTAAAGAGCGTCATCGCCACACGGAGCCAATCTGTCACTACGAGGGACGTGTCAGAGCGCCGCGCCCTGGAGGGTCGCTGGGTGTCAACGCGCTGATCACGGTCTGTTAAGACGCGTGTCAGCACGTTCACGTAGCTGATGTATATCTGGTGATGAAGGGACGGTGATATAGGAGCTGTTCTGGGCTCATGTTAAAGCTGACATTTATAACGTCCATCACACTGAACCCACATTTACGACTCTTTATGACCTTCACAAAGAGGTTGTTTCAGCACAGCCTGCGTGTGTGAGGAATTTCAGATACTATGCACAGCATATATGGATTTACACCGTATGCTTACATATAAGCTGCATACATTATTCATTGCCCATAAACATAATGCAGTGCAGCTCTCCCTGTACCACATGTGAACTGCATGAAATACACACACAGACTCACACAGACTCACAGCATGTCAGTGTGGTGAATGGGAACACAAATGCACTGACCCAGTTTGTGATGTGCTTAAACGTGTGACATAATGTGTGGCATATGCTGCAAGAGTTTTATCAAAAACAAGAAGAGGGAGAGCGCACAGAGAGCAGAAGTCAGAGCGGAGGACTCATTAGGATCCCACTGAGCAATCCTCCCTTTGAGTTGTGTAAATCACAATCCTGAAGACTTACAGCAGCGTTGGCGTTAAAGAATGCACCATAAAGACAAAGAAATGCTACATCACACAAACGGCAGCTTTGCTTATAAGTCTGGTTCATTTAAATTTGTTTGGCTGATTTTAACTGACTGAAGTATTTTGTTTTTAATTCGCGCACACGTGCTACATTTTCCTGTCATTACTTCCTGTTTCGTGACAAGTTCTCGCTGCGTCGCTCTAATTGAGTCGTAATCCTGTTTACCTGCACTGATCTCGATTTTGCTCCATTTCACCCACTTTCCCCACCCACAACACGTATAACATCATTCCCATGTTTTTCACACATTTACAGAGAATGGTTGACTGTGATCTGAGAGATAATTGCTGATTAGGCTGAGATGAGAAAGAGAGAGAGAAGTGACATCGACTAACTTTTAGTTTATAATTAGAACCAAAACACCTCTGTGAAGCTGTTTTCTTGTCGAAACGTACATGCTTATCCAGTATGTAACATGAGTTACTTAACAACAATATTATCCTGAAAAATACACAATCTGCAGAATAAGTTAATAGGTTAAATGTTGTCTATGAATATAAAGCAGTGTTTAAAATATGAAAAGATTAAATATGGTGCAAATACGACATCACCACAGTCGTATGAAGCCTTTCAGAGTTTCTGCACATGTGTACAACAGGAAGATATACTGCTGTGTGCCGGTGTGCGTGGCAGTGCATTGTGTGTGTGTGTGTGTGTTAACTATCTGTCCTTGATCAAAGAATCAGGACAGGGTGTTGCCATGGAGACCCAGCTCTATACCAGTTGCCACAGCGATTAGGAGTAGAGAGCAGCCAAAGTGGTTGTTAGGGCGACCGTGAAGGGAGTGGGGAAAGTGAGAAGGGTTAAAACTCAGGGTGCACAGGAAGTATCACAAACACACACAACCACACACACACACACACACACATACATGTTTATTTCTAGGAAATAAAAACCCCACTCTGCCCAAGTTTCATTCACCGCCAGAGTTACCAATTAAAAGCCCGTAAGGGGGGCAAACGACAGTCCTGTCTGGGGCAACCTCCTCGCTCTCTGTCACCTCTCCCTCAGTGTGTGTGTGTTCATTTGTGTGTTCAAAGCTTCATGAGTTTGTAATATTGCAAAAAAAACAGAGTATGGAGATGGACTCCCCCCTTGTGGGGGCAATAAAAGATATTTCCTTTTTCTCCTCTTTACTGACCTAACAAAGTGTGTGTCACACAGCAACAGGCCAAACTCGGCCCCCCTGACCAACAGGCCCCTCTAGGGACATGTGAGACGCTCCTCGGCGCTCATTCTTTACGACACAGGCGGCAGACTTCAGGGGCGTCTGGGAGAAGGTCAAATAAAACCCAAATGGATTTTTCTAATCACCCGGCTAGACACTGGAACACACGCCCTCCCCGCGCTCATTCACGAGGGGAGACGCACCTGTTTTGTCAGCAAAGACACTGAAACGGTAGAAGTAAATGTGACAACCTGCATAAATGAGAATAAATAACGAGCAATTACAACCCGCTTGAGTAGTTGAAATGTAATGAAACCGTTGGTGCAGGTGCTCCGGTCATTTAGACACCATTACATCGGCAGAGACACTGATGATGAACCAAAAGCCGAGAAGACAGAGCTGGAAGATTTTAATAAGGTGCTGCTTTCTTCCCCTGGAATTCCGCAGACATGCAAACACACATATAAATTAGGCTGCTGGGAGACACTAATTGTCCCTTGGAAGGGCTTCTGTGGCAGAAATTACTATTATAAATGGGTAAAGACGACAAATTGATGGATAGATAATGGGTAATCTAGTTTTGCATATCTATATCTGCCCTAGATTGTTCCCAGGTCTGGAATTATTACCAAATTTTCAAATTTGGTTCTGGGAAAATGAGAAATTCCAGCACTGTGACATCAAGCATTTCCTTAAAAGCCTGTAAAGCCCAGCTCTCGGAAGGCCGACGCGTGCAGAAATGATTAGTGGCGCACTGTCCTGGCACAAGTGTGTCACCTCTCCCGAGAGGCACGGACCAGTAAACAAGCACAGACGAGGTCTCGCTGTCGGCAGCGCATCATCAGCAGTAATAGGGTTTCCCAGGAAACATGGTGTTCAGCCGGAGTCAGGGAGTCAGCCCCGGCTCCGAGGCTCGATGAATAAGCAGGGAGCTTTGGAAACCCGTGTCCTCGGAGGTGGACGGACAGATGTGAGGTGATGGGTGATGAGATGTGCACTTTCTAAAAACAATCCATCAGGATGACGTGATCCTGAGTCCCGCCCACCAATACGAGCAGTGGTGGCAGTGGCAGCGGCAGCAGCCGTGCTTGATTGCTGCAATTTGCTTCAAAAGTCACACTCCTCCTCTGAGTCATAACTCAGAGACATCTTGATGCACGCGGCTTGAAAATAAAACCAAACACCCACTAACACCTGCTTTTGTTTTCAGTGGGAAAAAAGGAAAAGTACAGTTCGTTTAACGTCTCCGCAGTGGCTGCAGAGATGAATCTGTTCCGTCTTCACCTGTGGTGCAACCTATCTGTGGTCTGATGAAACAATTGATTCTGAAATGCCAGCAAGAAGAATATAAAACCAGTCTGGGTGCAGCCTGTGATAGGATCACGGACAAAGGGGGGGGGGGGGGGTGTTAGGGTGGGACTGTAGTCTGTGAAAGCATCAATCAAGCAAGAACGTGGCTCACAAACGGGAAGCTGCAAGGACACAATGTCGGGAATTCCATCTTACCTATCCAAACATCATTTCCAAACCAGGAGAGATTCTTCTGAGAGCTGTCATAGTAGCCGATCTTCTTGTAACTGCCTCCTAAATGGTTAGAAAAGAGAGAAAACGGAGGGAAAAACCCAGCAGAATGGATCAGGTGTAATTAGAGTGCTCATCTAATGCATTCCCTCCCTTGGTATATTGAGGGAATCATGTTTTCAAACACTACAACAAAACACGAGAGGTGATAAATATTCATGAGGGTACCATTAAGCTATTTTTCCATCGTTCCCTCAGTTTTAGAATAATGGAACGCCTGCGCGCCCAAATAAACACACAACGGGCAAATGAAAGACGTGAGGGTAGAAAAGGCGCAGGAGGAAAGACAAACATACGCCAGACCAAGGGGGAAGAAGGAGAAAAGGACGGGGAATAAAGGAGCTTATGCAGCGGCCTTGACCGGGAATACTGATGAGGCCCCACAGTGATTCAGAGATGCAAGTCGGGTCACCTCATTGTGGATGTCAAATTACCTCAGCGCCACAGCAGGAAATATGAGACACCAAGCAAGGGGGGAAAGGGCCGGGATTATAAATTCTCATCCTTTAGGACGTGTGAGGACAACAGAGGGAGGGAATAATCCTCAACCTTATGCTGTGTGGAGAAACTCATTAAGTCACTGCTGAAAAATAGGATACCATTTCCAGAAATGGCTTAAAAGGAACAAGGACATGGGCCGTAATCAGTCAATAAAGAAATAAACCAATGGATTGTGCTGGCGGCAGATGCTGCTGGGCGAAGCCTGCCTCGGTGTTTTACCTTGCAGTTGTTCAATGAGCGTCATGGCCATCCTGGAGCCCTGGGCATCAAACACCACCTGGCCCTGAGACACAGACAGCAACAATTTCATTTCTTCTGCAGAAACGACACTCATTCCTTGCAGGAATGCTCTGTTATCAACGGAAAGATTTCTTTTGCGGCCAAAGGCTGAATCAAAACACTGACCTTTATAACAAATATAAGTGCAGGTGAGAAAGAAAACCTGCAAACAGCCAGGGTGTGACCACCCTGAGGTGTCCCTGAGGCTTTTAAAAGGGCGTAAATGCTCCTACAGTCACACCACAGTCAAACAATGTACAGATTAATGGCTCTAGAACGGGTCCATTATAGGCTGAATAAATGGGATGACAAACATCCAGAAGGGCCTTGAGAACTTGGTCTGATTTAACTGAACTGAATAGATTAGCTCAGTCTTTAAAATGTGTTTTTTTTTTCATTTATCATGAAGGAGCTGTGCAGCGAGCCGTGGAAGCGATTCTGTATATTTCCTTCCTTCTGGAGAGCCCAATGACTTTCAAAGGCAGAAGGTTTTTACTCCAGATCCAAATAACACTAAAAAAGAGGGTTGTTAATCAGCAAAATGCACCCTGGTCAATGTGAGTATTCACAGTTCCCACCGAGAGTCAAAGAATCTCCATTGTTCATGTAATTCTGTTGAACGCCATCAGGGAAACTGTAAAAGCTCTCAGGTGTTTAAGTTATTCTGAGCAGTTTTCTAAAAAAGAATGAAGATTTCCTCTTATCAGAAGCCCAAATTATAATTTTGCGAGGCCCGGCTCCTCGTCCATGTGCCGTTTAAGCACATCGCTTATGTTCTCCTGCCCGTGATGACCCACAAACACTCCTCCATGAGCACAAAGATCTCTCTTTATAACAGCGGCAATAACCTCAAACATGAATAATGTAGTTATAAGAACAATATCCGTGCAACAACTCGGCTGACTTACAGATACTCCTTCGAAAGAGCTGGTGTTGAGGGCTCTGTAGATCTCCGAGGTGATGTCGTGGTTGTTATAGTTGAAGTCTTCCAGCCTCCGGCCCCTGCCCTTCAGCGGGGCTACGGTTTTATTGAGGGCCAGGGCGAGGGCCCACACAGCGTCAAAGGCCAGGGGGGCCTCCTGAAAGCCGCCGGTCTCCTCGGGGTTCATCCCACCCAGACGAGACATCAAGGCAGCGATGAACTCCTGCGAAGTCTGAACAGAGACGGAGCCAAGGAGCCATTTTGAAGCAAAGCCGACCATTAACAATGTTTTCAGCAGCTTAAAATCAAAGACGGCGCGGCCCTGATTTTCCCCGTCCACCACCGTCTCCGTCCAACCTTCTTTGGGTCTGGATTTAACAAATCGCGTGAATCTTCCACCCTCTTTGTTCCGGTCCTCCCCGGTTTGTCGCCGTTTGTGCTGGATCTCTGAGCCACTCACGCGCGCTCCTGTGAGACCGTCTCGTCTTTGCTGAGCTATTTTAAGTCAGTAATTACTCTTGTAGCTGTCTGCCTCCCAGATGTACCTCTGCAAACTCACAGGATACACACCCCCTTTGTTTCAGCCGCTCCACAATCATCTCTGGTTAACACAGTAGACCTTTTCACTTTCACTCATTCACTCTCTTTTAACCTGCTTTGTTAGTTAGTTAGTTAGTTAGTTAGTTAGTTAGTTCTTCAGTTACACTGAGATCAGACAGTCGCTCCATAAATAACTTCCAGTGCAGTGAACTCTCTCTATAGGTTAGATGCACCTTCAGCCATGATGGGTTAACTTCAGAAGGAGTCAGCACGTGATGTAGAAACAAGTAAAACTAAAGTTCTCCTAATGAGACTGACCTCAGATCTAATTTTCCCTCATCTTTCTGTTCATATTTGCTTTGCTTAAAAGAGTTAATGCAATTAAACTCTAATTAAGACTCTCTCCAACTGACAGCGAAGGGCTCTTCAGTAAACTATTCCTCCTAAACGTGCCGTCCCCGTAGAGTTTGTGGAGCCAGTTGTTTGAGCCCTTAATTCACTTATGATGAATCTGCCTCGCTGAAAAGCAGCCTGATGATTGGCATTTCAATCTGGGGACCAAATATCAGCTGAAGACGTGCTGCTGCGCCATCACCTTCATCTAACTGCTCCGACGAGCCAACTCTGAAAGCAGAAACTGAATGCGACTCGAGGGGCGGCCGCCAGGTTTCTGGCTTTAATCCAAAAATCCAAAAAGCTGCAAAGCAACAGCTGAACTCGTCTCAGCAGGTAGTGACAGGTGGGATACGGACAAAACAACAGCTGCTGGTAAAGTGTAAGAGCAGGAAGAGGTAAAAGAGGTGGGCAAATGGAAAAGATAAGAGCGAAATGCAGCGGTTAACCTGGAGGAATAGAAGGGTGAAGCGGCACAGACAGGTCGAACACCCGGAGAGAAGAGGGAGACGGTCGAACCACGAGAAGGATTGGTGACACCTGAGCAGGTAAACTGTGATAGAAATCCCTAAAACCTTGTCTGTCTTTCTTTCATTCTTTCATTCTTTCTTTCTTTCTTTCTTTCTTTCTTTCTTTCTTTCTTTCTTTCTTTCTTTCTTTCTTTCTTTCTATTCCATCGAAATATGTTTTAATCGGCCAAATGTTCATTGATTTGTCGAGTGGTTTACAAAATTGTGATTTCTGGAAATATTTTTTTTAACAAGCTGCTGCATTTGAACATTTTCTTTATGAATTTTGGACACCGGGACGTAGAACCGGGCGCTTTTATTGTTTGGGTCTTGATGCCCTTAATCACATGCATTCTGATCTATTCTTCATGAGACTCTATAACACAGATGAGTTATTATTTATCAGCGTGAGGATTACATAAGGGGCTGTTTGAAGACAGGGACGATCCCATTTTTGGGTCACTGATTAACACGACTCTCTCTTTAATCTTGCAGACGGGTCTCCTACCATGTTGGAGACGCCCCGCACGGTTTCTGGATTCAGCATGACGATCTCGGTGGTGACGTGTCCCTCCACGGCCTCTGTCATGTTCTCCACCGTGCAGTTGATCGCAGGGTCTTTGATCTTGAACCAGTTGTCGGCGTACCAGCCAATCAGGAACCACACGTACTTCTTCCCGTAGAGCTTCTCCTTGAACACCTGCAGCACGAGGGGGAGGCGAGCACAGGCGGTGGGTGCATGACGAGTGAGACGTGCCACGCGAGGAATTGGCTTCAGACGCTCAATTCCTGCTAATTGGCAGACAGATTCGACCGCCGGGGGTTGAGGCGAGTGGGGGGAAGATACTAACCTCACAAAAGACCTTCCTCGCTTCAGTCTCATAAAAGAGCCCCACAATAATCCTGGCGTCCTGGCGCTGCATTACGACACGGAGAACAAAACAGGGCTCAGTTGCATCAGCTGCAGCAACACAACTTCTCTGTGGCTCAGCTTGATATGACAGCACAGCCAAAGTTCCTGCTGCTTCACAGGATGGCAAGTACCGCCATTCAGGAGTTCCTAATTAGCATGCCGCATTAATTTCCTCTATCAAATCGCCTCTATGCTAATGGCGTGGCATGCAGCTGTGAGCTGAAGAAGGAAGGAGAGGCGGGGAGGAAGAGGAAGCAGCAGCTGAGGTGAATTTTTAATCAAAGCACCTTGAGATTCTTGACAGCGACAGCAGGGTCGGTGAGGAAGCTCTGGCGAACGCTGATCTCGATGCCGGCCTCCTTCACCCTCTCCTCCAGATCGTCCAGAGTCTGCGTGATGAAAGGGAGGGACGGAGTGAGACAGACAGCGAGAGGCAGATACGGGTGAGACAAAGGCTGGATAAGTGAGGGAGCTCAGCAGAACAGAACCGATGGCATAGAGAAGAAAGGTAGAGAGGAAAAAGACCAAAAAAAAAACCTGGCGAGTCATATCAAGGAGATGACAAAGACAAGAAGGAGAGAAGAATGTGAGAGCAAGCTCATTAACCTCCGTTACAGAACCAAGCCAAGCGCTGTGGTATCGACTGCAGCGCCTCTCGATGATGTATTGCTCCATCAATATCTCTCACAACCAAAACTCCAACAATTGACTTCAAAAAAATCCTCGAGGAACATGCGTGAGGATGAAACGCTCTCGCAGACAAACACGCCGCGGCAGAGCGAGGAACGCTCGACAGAACCGTTGTCTGTGCGGAATTTACCCGGATTTAACACCTACATGAACAGATAATGTCTTAAAAATCCAGTTGACAGCAACCGCATGAGCAGCTTTAGATGCAATATCTACATCTAGAATACAAGCAAACGTCTTCAGTGGATGATTCTAATATTAATGTCTTTATTTGTTTTATTTGTCTTCCCACCTGGGATCTAGAATCAAGATCCAGACAGGTCATAAATAGATTATTCAAGCAAAAACAAGCCACACTGTCAGTTCGCATCATCTGCTTTAAGATGTAGAAGGTTAAGAGGTACTGACGGAGGTGAAGACTTCCGTCGTCTGCTGGATGGTGGCGATTCGGGTCCACTTCCACTTCTGGAAGAGCTGCACCCTGGTGGGGTTGTGGAGGGTGGCCGATGGGTGCGTGCGGAAGAAGGTGGGGAAACGCTGGCGGTTGGACAGCGCCGGGGAGCTGGAGCCATAGGACAACTGTGAAGCAGGAGAGCAGCGGCTCAGAGGTGACACATGACAGAGTGGGAGGAACGAACAGGAGGATGGTGGTTCTTCCCCGACGCACGGCCCCCTCCAGGGAAGACAGCTGATGTTGATTTTAGCAACATTATTATTATTTGGAAATTTTTAAAAAATCTATTTCAAGGATTTTTATGGTAGACTGAGTGTTTCCACGCCAGCAGAGACAGCGGTGGAAAATCCCAGCCTGAAACAATTAGTTTCACGGTGACACCTGGAAATGAAATCCTCGACAGGTCTCCTTTAGAATGAGGTTGCAGCCGTTTAGGGAACCATTACAGATGCAGCAGCCTCTCCTCCTCTCCAGCACTTGCCTCAGCCCCATTACTGGTACCACACTGAGCTGTTCACCATTGAGAAATGAAAAGGGTCCTGATGATAAATGCCAAATGTCACCTGCAATGTGGACTCTCCACAATATCAAATCCCTGTGGGTGGAGAGGGAACCAGGGAACTGGCAGGCTCAGAATGAGGCAGCTGATCTGGAAAAGGCACATGCTCGATCAGAAAGGCCTATGTTTTTATAAGGAGCACAGGAAGAAGGTCTTCCAGGCTAAAAACTGCACGGTTTTGCTTCAAGATATAGAATATATTCAAAGCAAACACTCAAAAGTAAACATGCAATAATTGGAGGCTGCAGAAGAGATAAAATTAATCATTCCTGTTTCTGCGCCCCAGAGCGGCCGCAGTAGTTCTACACTGAGCTTTGGGAGCAAAATTAACACTGATCAATAATTTACTAGAGAGATAAATGGCAGCGGGAGCAAAGTGTTGTTCCTCTAGATGAGACAATATCTGATTCATTTGCTAGCTAATATTAGCGGCATGGGCTACGGTGCTAATGATGCCTGAGATTGACGCCTGGTGTCTCATTCTGCATCTACTGTTGGTCGTTTTGGACCCAATCATGGTTGTTCACCCAATTAAAACTCCAACATGACTAAATGATGAGCGAGAAGACATTTTCTAGCCAAGCAAACTGAAAAAACAGAAAGTTAGCTTTGTCCAAGCTTTCGTGGGCTAAATTTCTTTAGTTAGAGCTGTTTGTTTGTTTGTTTGTTTGTTTTAGTGTTGTTGATTTCAGGAAAGACAAAATGCCACAAAGCTGAAAAGGCAGCTGATGGTCAAATTAACTGGCATGGCCATGGCCCCAAAGTTGTGCAACTGGAACCAGTTCCATTAGGGAACACACAAAATGTCTTGATTTTCAGCTCCTCTCCGCTCTTGTATTATGGGATTGATGCCAAGCTAGAGCTCCCACTGCAGTTAAACTGGGAGATAGAAGATCAGATTAATGCTGTGCCAGAAGGAGCAGGTCGAGAGCTATGGCTTCATCAGTCCAGGAAGGAGGGATGTGTTCTCATTGCTCTGATGATGCTGTTTGACATGTGAGGAGGATCCTGCCAGCAGGGTGCCTATAGAAATAATTGAGTGTGCTGGTTAGGAGGCTGTGCCAGTGGTGGCATGCAGTAAAGACAGACAGATCCCTTTGTGTGTGTGGAGTGTTGACTGATTGCACTGAGGCAGAGCGAGGCGGAAATGAAGATGGTAGAGATGGAGCGGAGGAAAGATGGAGGGGGAAAAAAACAGCAGAGCGGCTCCAGGCTGTGACAGCAGATGCAAAAAGAGGATGGCAAAATGTGGAACAGATTTTTATGGATCATGAAAGAAAGAGTGAGAAAAAGATAACAAACAAAAAAACCAGGGCCTGGTTCCAACAACTGGAACTGATTGTTCTCGATGACTAATCTCTGGATGAAACTTCAATAATAAAGGACAATAAGCTGATTGCTGTGAGCGATGGAGAGGCAGATGAAGCAAAGACAAAGAAGGAGAGAATTTATTTAATTGATGAAGCCATAAAAACTCTCTGCAGGATTGTGCTGTTTCTCCTCCTGCTTGACTACAACACGTTTGGAACAACATCCCATCCCATTTGTCAACATCACCATACACCATAACATCACTTTTTTTTTTTTTTTTAATCCTGGGAGGTGCTGACATGAAGCTCCTACGGTGACCCAGGTGATCGCCTGAATCACTGTCGCTCCATTTAAAACACCACTGTGACCAATGAAAGAGAAATATTAAATATTTATTCAAGTTTAAAGAGCAAACTGAAACCAATAATGATACATAAGCACCTTAGTTGCCACTTTACTGAGTAAATCTGAGCTTTTAACACCTCTGATGACCTTTGACCTGCTTTGTCAGTCATATAAAAGAGAAACAAAATCAAAGAATAGTTATAAAGTCTGTCTCTGCAGGACAAGTCTTAGATGTCCTCTTCACTCACCACTATGAGGTTCCACATGCGCGCGGCTTCAGCCACCAGCGTGGAGACGCCGCTGCAGCCGGGCATCAGGACGATTTTAAGAGGCTCCGTGTAGAGGAGGTCATAGAGCAGCTTGGTGGCTTCTCCTGGGTCACACTGAGAGAGACAAAAAGACAAATGGTTAGACAAACGGACAGATGGAAGCGTGAATCAATAATGAGGAGGACAAACAAATTAATGGGACTTGAAGAAAATGTGGGTTAGAACCAAAGATGGTGGGAGAAGGAGGAGGAAAGCAGCGTGGTGAGATTAGAACAGAGGATCAAGGAAAGGAAGAAACAAACGAGCAATGAAGTGAGGCAGGGATGAAAGAAAAAAGATAAAATAAATGTAAATGACAAAGATGCAGGGTGCGGGAGAGCATTACATCATGGGAAAGAGAAGACGAGCACGAGAGAAGAGGACAAAAACAGAAAGCAGAGGGGGGGAAACAGCTAAGGTCAAGTTAAAGCAAAGGAAAATGGCACAAAAAGGGCTGGAATCAGCAAAAAGAATGCAAATGTGAGATGAAAAGACAGTGTGGAGGAGAACAACATAAATAGATGCAGCATTAGAACCCGGAAAAACACAAAGATGGAAGAAAACCAAATGACAGACAGACGCCATCGGTACAGCATGGGTACCCCACATCACCGCGGTGACGGTCGATCCAGGCTAAGATTAGCGCCCGTCTTCATCAGAGCTGGACTGACACATCTGATCACTCGCCATATGATGATACGAGATGATATGATGGGCTTTGCAAACACGGTCACACCTGAAAAAACCCCTCCAGATGTGTGACACAAACAATCAGAGCTGCGCCGCTGACGCCAGCACCTCCTAATGGGTGTGATGGTTTCAGATCACATCTTAGAGGACGACCTCTCACTCTCCCACAGAGATAACCACTCCTGACGGCTGGGGAATGTGCGCAGCGTTGAGCCTTATTGACCCACACGTTTTCCATGAACCCTCCATCGGCTGAAACCGCAGAGGTGTCGACCCGTCTGAGGAGAAAAGCCCTGACACTAACACGCACGTAGACTGTAGAGGGACCGGTGGCTGCGGCTCCTCTCGTTGACAATATTCTGCGCCCTTCTCCAACCTTGACTGGGATCATTCCAGAGTGGAGCAGCTCAAGGTGACCACTCACGGTCCAGCGAAGGGCAGAATATAAGCAGCATACTGCTGCTGTGAGGAGCCGCTGCAGGAGCTCCACCTCTACCGAACGGTCAAAGCGAAGGTTGACTGTCCTGGTGGCCGCGGTCCTGTGGGTGTAATAACGCTCTCTTTACGTGATTATAAGAGTTTATTGGTCCGCAGGTCGTCTCTCAGGCTTGCTGTTAGCAAACCCTGACGACCAGACGCACGTTGAAATGTCCTCTTCACAGTTTTAGTGAGCATAATTTGAGGTTCTGTGACTTTTCTGCATCTTAAATATCTCCACAGCTAACAGCTCCTCCACAGCCTACTCAGGTCAGGGGTCGATGCTCTGCTCTTATTAATTGGTGCAGGAAGCTTTTGGAGCCGTTTTGAGAGCAACGCTGATGTGTGCATGTGCACTTTTACCTGGATCTTCGTTCAGATATTTAATATTTAACCAGATGTTCACCTGATAAACTGGTTGGTGGTTAACGATGAATGCTAAGGTGACAGTTCATACACGGTATATTTCAGTGTTTCTACAAGGATTTTGTCTTTTCGTCCAAATAAACTCTCTGTTTATCTTGAAGACAAGTGATAACCTGCAAATAATTTGTTAAATATGTTGACGCACAAACTTTCCTGTGGTGTCATTATACAATTAGCTTAGCTGTGAATGAAAGAAAGAGAGAAAGAGATCAAAATAGGGCAGAACCCAACTTAAACGCTGGGTTTGCAGAAGAAACAAATCCTCGGTGCCAAAATTAAAGGGAGCGCCCCGAAGGTCTTCAATCCATCCAAATAAACACCCCAGAACCCAGAACGGAGGATTTGCAGCCTCTACATGAGCCCAGATTTACCTCACGCACCACTGACCGTTTCCAGGTCTGTAGCCTTAAAGTATTGATATTGATGGAGGAAGCAGCTTCCCATGGTGGAACCTGACAGCGGTGATGAAGCTGGGAGAGGCTGCAGGTTTGCCCGGCGATCAATCACTGCAGCAGCTGCTTTCACAGCTCACGTCCTCCTCGCTAAACTAAAAAAGCCGGCGTGTGCTTGCGCTGCATGTCGGATAATGAGGAATGCCTTTGGAATGTTTTTCATATTGTCTTATTGATGGTTGTTTGTGTTGGCTGTAGCTGAGGGCTGCTGGCCTGCTGAGAGGCTCATGAGCTGCCTGCTGTGTTCGAACCCTACATGTACACATAAAAAGAATTTACAGAATTTGTTTTCCCCACATTAGAGAGCTGCGAGAACAAAATGCGGCCGTACACACGAAGAGGCAGAGCTAACCTGAACCTACTGAACTCGGAATTAAGAACAACCTAATTAGCTCACCTGAACAACTCCAACCTGCTCTATTCAACTAAGAAAACATGCCAGTCACAAAAGGGGACGAGGGAGATGGGAAGGAAAAGAGTATCCCATAAACTGGGAGAGGAAAACAGGGCTGCTGGCAGGTGAGCAATAAAGGATGAGGAATATCTGCTATTCTTGGAGGTCTGTCTTCTACAAACCTCTGGGGTCATCACCATTTCCACTTTCATTCCTGGCTCCCCTCGGCTCATGAGAATACCTGGTTGATGGCCCACAAATCCAATCTCTCTCATACACACACACACACACGCACGCGCACTGTAAAATGCACTGGCACAGCAACACGCTTGTACTTCTGTGCTGAAATTCCCTGAACTGATATCAGTGTTGGGTTGACATTCATGTTCCCATCCGTTGAGCCCAATCAGTCCAAAACCGGTTCGTGAGAACCTTCATGAGATCCCCTTTATTAGCATCACACTGCTGTGTGCCTGCGATTAACACAAACAGAGGAAACCTCACTTCAGCGACGCCTGGACACTGACGGCACCGGAGCAGATGAGAGGCGGGTTCTTCTATATTCGCAGGGACCGAGTGTGCCAATGAGCAAATTCCAGAAACAAGGTCACGAGCAACAGCGTCTCGTGGAAACGAGGAGACGACAAATAGCAGCAACAGTAGCATGTTGATGGGGAATCACTGTAGCAAATTTCAGGGTCAAGAAAAGCAAAACCATCAAACCAACGAGCACTATCCAAAGCCGTGCACGTGCCTGGACGTGATTCCAGGAACAAAGTGACCTTTTTGTAACCAGTCTGATCCAGTGAGCTCCATCCAGCACAAGGACTCAAACTGTGATTCCACATTGAATAAAGTGACGAGGCGCCGCTCATAACACAAGCGGGGGTTCAGCTGCCTGCGACACCGCGCCCTCCCGCTATACACCTGTGGGATGCGCGGTGGAGACGGCTCACGCCGCAGTAACGACAGACAGCTGGAACACTGGACATAAGTGAGAGGGAGCACCTTGTTTCGCCATCTCTGAATCTCCACCGTTAATAATTGATCAAAGTTTGCAGTCTCCGCTTTGATATATCCATGGCAACAGCCTGTGTGGAGTGTGTGTGAGTGTGTGTGTACATGCCTCAGAAGGCTGTAAATAGTCTGATGCTGTCACCAGAATAGCGGGAGCAGCGAGCCTCTCTGCGACCACGGGGTATCTCCCCCCGTTAAGAGGACAGGCTGGGATTAAGTGTTGGCGGCCATGAATATTGTATGATGTTGAACAAGATGAAGACGATGCTCGATACCGCTCGGCTCAAGAGTGACAGACGTGCGCGCGCGCGTGTGTTTAGGCACCTGTTGCCGATGCTAATGCAAGTCTATTCGACGGCCCCCTGCCGGTAAACTTTGAGCGGACGTTGAAGCGTGCAGCAAAGTGGGGGCCAGCGCCTCAGCGGGTTTCAGCGGCGCCGGTCACACCCTCTTCTTCCTCTGGCGTCTGAAGACTGAGCGCACGCCGCCAAGACGTGTCCCCGTCTCTGACCAGATGAACGGCGTTGAGCGTAAACGGAATGAATCCCTCTTTTTAATTGCTTCTCTCTGATCCTCATTACAATTATCAGCCAGAAATGTGGGGGAGAAATCATTAAAAGTGCAGCGAACCCACAGCAGAAGCACCCCCCCCCCCCCCATTCACCCCCCCCCCCCCCCCCCGACCCTTAATTTACAGAAGTAGCTTCCGTTGTTGTTTTTCAGCTGCTCTAATAAAAGAATCTGCATCTGTGAGACTGAGGCAGATCCTAAATCACAAGCACCAGCGTCTCCTCCATGAAATCCTCTCCTGCTTTGTTTGCTACATCTGCCTGGCTGGAATCTCAGAACACACACACACACACACACACACACACACTTTCATCCGCTCGCCTTTTCACACCGCGCAGCGTCGGTTCTTCGTGCATCCAGAACATGCATTTGCGCGGATACTTTCGTGGAGCTGAACCCTTATTTGTTTCCGAGGTTTGCTTGAAGAGTAACTGTGTTGCCATGCCAACTCTGGCTGATCTCTCTCACTGACACACAACGCTCCCTCTCCCACTATTCTGTTTTTAACAAGATTCCAATGCAGAGCCACATACGCCAATCAGAATAAAGCTCATAACAGGGTTCTAACCAGTCCTGGTTCAGTTAACAGTTTGTTGCCCTGGTTGTTCTCCAGGCTTCGGTCCTGCGGTCTGATTGATAAAGCCGCTCCAAAGACCAGCCGGGGGGGGGGGGGGCAGACATAGTCTTTGTTTTCATGCGTCTCCAGTCATGCTGTCGCCGAGCAAAAAGGGCTCCTTTTCCAAGGGATTCAAACTTTTAGGGAAACATTTGGGACGGGCAGCAGTGACAAGCAGAGAAGATTTCTGACAAGCATAAATTATGATTGATTGGAGTCGATGGGCCCGGCGGGGGGGGGGGCTGGGGCAAACTGGGACGAGGGGAAATTAAAGTAGGGGAGGGTGGATATTGGATTTATAGCAGATGATCATGCTGACATTTGAAAATACCAGCGTGATTAATGATTGATGAGCAACAAGCGGGAGGTGTGCGCGTCTTCATGGAGCGCCAGCGTGCACGCATGGCAGCCCGCTTTATGGAGCTGAGGGAGGACCTGAAGGTTAGTTAGCAGCAGGGTGACCTTTTGCTAAACTGCATCTCAGAAACATGTCATAGAGGGAAAAGGTGCTTCTAAAAAAAGGCACGTTTGTATTATGTTGCCACGACAACGAGGAATGCATGCGATGCAAGACCCGAATGCAAGCAGAGTAAATAAATATGTTAAAGTCACCCAGGCTGCAGCAGCAGCAGCAGCGGGGTCACCGGCTCGAGGAGCCTCCACATGCACTCACCATGCTGTCATAGTGGATCAGCTCCAGCTCGTAGTCGGGCAGAATGTCGCTCCTGTTGTTCACCAGGTCCAGCGCCATCTGCGCAGAGGGCATGCACGCCTGGCCGCCAGGCCAGCCCCCGCTCATGGGGAACAGAGCTCCGATGTACAGCTTCTTCTTTCCTGCGGACGGCCGTGGCCAGAGGAGGAAAAGCGCGATGAGAGACAGCCGGAGAAGCCTCGCAGGTCGCGGAGCACTTTGGAGAATGAGCGGCATGTCTGAAGGTGAGCGAAGCCCGAGCAGACGGGCTGCAGCCGAGGCTCTTTTGGATCTTAGGCAACTAGGAATGAAGGCTGTCAACACGTGTCCGGCTCCTTTAAGCAGCCTGGATGCCTGTGCGGGAGGCTATTGTGTAACCCGACCATTTACTCTCAGTAAAAGTATTTGTTTAGCGCGCCGCCTTAACATTTTAGCCATTATATAAGTTTGTAGAATGTACGGTGAATTATGCATGACATGCTGAATATCTCCGGGACAGAGTCAAATGCAGTTCAGACACGGGAGATGCTCGACAATTAAGTTTCAAGCGAGCCCCGAAACTCGGAATTCCGTTATCTAGACGACTAATCCAACATTTTCTGCCTGCGCTTGGTGCCAAGGAAGGGCGGCGCGTTCCGAGCTTTACGCAAGAAAAGGACGAATCAGGCGCAAAAGTCGGTTTAGAGGAGCGGGCGAAAGACTGGATGATGCGGCTAAAACGGCTAAGACTGGGCTGCGAAGCCGTGGAAATAGGCAGCTACATCTCCCAGTAAAACCAGCAGTATTCCCACAGATGAAACGATCTGCGACGGAAAAAGCGAGCGCGCCATCGCTCTGCGTCTGATCCACTGCAGCACCGGCGGAGAGAGTGTGAGGGAGGGAGGGAGGAGTGAAAGAGAGGGAGGAGGGATGCGAGAGAGGAGAGGAGGAGAGGAGAGAGGAGGGGGTGGTGAGAGGAGCAAGGGAGGAGGAGGTGGGAGGAGAGGGAGGGCGAGAGAGATGAGGAGGAGGAGAGGGGTGGGGGGATTTACAAGCAGTTGCGACTAAAGTTAACAAGGCTGCTGATTGGTGGCTGCATCCATGATGGATTTCTGATCTATTGATCAGAGTTTGGTTAAAGGTGGAGACAGCACTGCATTTACTGCTGTAAACGGTGATTTACGGCTGCTCTATAGGCTGAGCGGACTGTCGCCATGACAACATACCTTTAATCTAAGATCCGCTCAATTAGCTGATGCAGTCCGAGTCATTTCAATGAATTAATTATTAAGCCTTTGTTCACTGGATTAGCTTTCAAAGGGTGGGATGATTAAAGGTTTCGTTTGTTTAAATATAAACTTATTCATTTTAGTTCACTTTGAAAGAACGGGATGCTTTTAATGTTTATGTCAACGTCTATCTTCCATTAGTTTATGGATAAATTTACACCCATTTTGACTCTACAGTATTTTAGTGTAATTATGGAGTCCAAAAATCAGGGGGAAAATTAATTATACCAAACATATAAGGCAGCTTAAGTCAAATGATTGGGTTTTCTTAGACACAAGACATCAATACAACGTATCTATATATTATGTATATAATAATCCAGTGGAGCTGCTTTATGTCCTGCTTGTAAACGAGCCAACAGCTTGTTGGCTTATGCTTCTTCTTCTTTTCTTTTTTTTTTACTTTGGAGAAGCTCTATGAGGTAAAATGCACATCCGCACAATGAACTGGGCTAATAGATCAAGTGTTAGTGTCTTGTGTGCTTCCCCATCCACACACACACACACACACACACACACACACACACACACACACACGCACACACACACACACACACACACACACAGCATCACATCAAATAGCTTAATGTTGTTCAGCCTGTAGTCACTTGCTGTATGTAAATTGATCAATGATGTAAAAGGCTGTAGATGAAGCTGTGTGTGTGTGTGTGTGTGTGTGTGTGTGTGTGTGTGTGTGTGTGTGTGTGTGTGTGTGTGTGTGTGTGCTTTAAATACGGGTCATCAGATGATGGGTGCAGTGCTGTGGCAGCAGTGATGTCCATGACCAAGCGAGCAGCTCTGTGCTGCTCCTCCAGGGCCATGAAGAGGAAAACTGCTAACGGCATGTTAGCATGCTAACTTGCTAATGTCCACCATGTTTCTGCTGGTATTCCGCTGCCACTGGGCCCCAGTAAAGCTGGGGTTGATGGGACTGTCACCCATGGCACGGCTTCTGCAGCTATCATCACCACAATGCTTCCTGTCCCAGATGGGATTTTAAATAATCCCAAACATTTTTTTCAGCTCCCCAGTTGGTAGAAATGAGCTTTTACAAATATTACACACGATAATCATCTTTGAGAAACATCTCCAGCAGGCGCGTTCTCCATGGCGGTGGATTACTCAAGTCAGGATGGGTCGACGGGCAGCGTTTGCCCAAAAAGGTCCCATAATTTGACCTTCGACTTAAGTCTAAATCACAGATTTAGATCAACGGACTTGCTCCACCCGCCTGTTCCAAACACGTTGAGTTGGACTTTGGTTGACCTTTAAACCAATAATTCCTCCTGAACTCCCTCCGACAGCGTGCAGCTCCGCTCTGCTGCACCAAGGCCGCCGATCACTGAAGAATCCACCGCGTTCTGGATTATTCGGGACGATACGTCGTTGAGTTTGTCCTTATGAAGATTTCTCATTAAGACCAGGACGTTTAAATCTGGGCTCAATTCAAAGTGTCTGCGTTGGCGCGTGGAGGGCGGCTGCTGCGTCAGCCCAGCCCCTCCTCCAGGGGGCGATATCGGGACACCTCCACGGAGCACAGAGCTCCTCAGCTGCTAACAAGCCCTCCCAGGCTGAGGTGAGTGGAGGCATCATTTGCCTTCATCTTCCACCTCCTCCTCATCATCAGTGCCACTCTGTGACCCACCCGCGCCGCCATAAATTATTCAGCTGTGAACTTTATGTGCTGTTTCACTGTATGAGGACGTTAACGGGTCCCTGGCGGCGATGAGACGATCGCTGTGTCCAGGCCTGGAAAGGACGCCGGCGAGCCCCGACACGGACCACTTTAATAAGGCCTTTCGAGGCGTCCAGTTGTATATTTGTGTCTGCAGCTCCAGGATAATGTGGTGCTGCTCTGTGAGCAGGTGTGTTTACTGGGAAAACAGTGATTTGCGCGTGGCTCCTCCGCGGCGCGGCGCCGCGTGGCGTCGCTGAGGATCTGGGTGGACAACAGTTGCAACAGCTGTAATTGTTCATGTGTAAATACGTCCCGTCAAGCTCGGCTGTGTCACAACACATGGCAGAAGAATTAACGTCCAGAATATAGCTGGGAAGCCTCAAAGCTCGGCGCAGCATTCCGACTTATTCACTATTATTAATCCTCTTCGTTGCCGGGGTAACACGAGGCTGGTGTCCTGCACACCTTGGGCCTCCGCCCTTGTTAAATTTGCCTCCTTCAGTTCTGAGGTCACAGGGCTCCACCAGGTTGTCTCGGTCTCCCGTCTTCCCACTTTCCCTCAGCTGGAGACCATCTGAGGGCCACTTTAGGGACGCGGCCCTGGTCTGTCCCAAGGACACGTCCAGCGGAGACACCCACTGCGGAACGCGCTGACCTTTTTCACGCCGCTCTCGGCGTTCCGAGCCAGGATTCAGGATGGCTGCTGCACAGCGGCAGCTGGTTTTGGGTTGTTTTTCTTTGCTCCGAGCTTTGCCGAGCAGGAAGCACGATTTATCCCAACTGACAAGGCGTCCTGGGGATTTAACCTTCTCAACAACGCAGAGGTCCCCACCCTCGTCAGTAAGAGTCAGACCATCAGCACAGTCAGAGGTCATCAGGAAGAGGATGGGTGAGATGATACATCCCTGGGGTACGCCGGATTCAACAGGTGACCATGACGACGGGACAATCATCACGGTGCAAGCCGTCAACAGCTTTCTGGGTGTTGGTATCTGGTCAGCCACCCCCCTCCCAGGCCTGGAGCCCAGTAGGATCAGCAATGCGATGCTCTCAGACCTTTGGACCCGTCTTCAGGAATTAGGTTCTTCTGCTCTCGGATATTCCTGAACGGGTGAGTGAGGACCTGCTGACATCATCTCAGCATGAATGGAGACTTTAATGCCTCTCGACTCCTGTTTTAGTTGGGGGGTTAATGTAGAGTCTTATTTGCAGGCGGGGGCCTAACAGGATGTTCTGCTGGTGCACCCATCAGGTTGCCTATTAGTTCCCTAAAGACTGCTTGTCCTCCTCTTCTGGAAGAAGCGACAGGTAACAAATTTGTCTGGGAAAGAAATACTCTGCAGGGCCGTTGCTGCCTTCAACAAGAATCAGCTTTAAGCCATTTGTGGACACAAATGTAACGTTTTCCCTTTTTTAAAGGGGACCAAATTCCATCGTTATCATCCAAATGGCGCACGTTTGCACTCATGTAAAGGTCTAGAAAAGGAGCCTGAAGGCACCATGATCTTCTAATATTCAACATATTTTATCGTCAAATGAAACCCCTGTTAACACGCGTGGAGGGGCTGGATTTGGGTCAAATCGAATCAAATCTACCATACGATAATCTGAGGCTGACGCAATAATAACAGAGTGGATTTATAGAGATACAGGGGGAACTCGTAACATCCCACCTGCTATTTGTTGTGAAGCTGTTGTAGCTTATAAACACACACACACACACACACACACACACACACACACACAGGCAGACAGGGGACAGTATTAACCTTTCGCCTGCTGAGGGAGCAGAAAGTGGGTGGTGGCAGCAGATGAAGTGAGGAGGGAGGAATCAGGAGGAGGTCTGGAACGAAGATCTGAGGAAGTTCTGCTCTTCTAGTATTTGCATATCTGTCAAATCCGTCTTTGACCTTTGGAATGTTTTTTTTTAACACCTAATGGAGATTACTCATAAACGAGCGTCAGATTAAAGTATACAAATGCGTCTCCAGGCATGCGTGCGCTGATGTGATTAATAATGGTGAAAAATGGGGTAAAAGTTCCTTGAGCGTGCACGTGACTGGTCGGCAGCCAGGAACAGACGTGTGTTTGTGTTGTCGACTGGTTACAATGGTAGGAAGCAACGAGCCTTCCATCATAGCACAGAGGGTCATGATGGGGAACAACGTGTAGACTTTCCAGAAGAGCGCTGAAGAGCTAAACCTCAGCAAGTTGCGCTTTCAGAAGCTGCTTCCAGTGAGATGAAGTAAGAATGTCACCATCCACCGCAGCCGGGATTAGAAACCCGATATTTAATAAAACATAAATCCATCCCCCGAACCTGAGTCAGTGTCCTCTCCTCTAATGAAGAGCTGTATTTATGGATGGGCCCGCTGCCTGATTATATTTTACATGCACCGAGTAATCTGCTTATAAAATCAACCACTTCAGCATATTAAAAGGTGCAGGAGACAGAAAGTCAGCAAAAACAACCACCAAAATAAATGCAATTAAGTTTTTATTGAAACGTTGGGCAATTCAATTCTATAAACTATTGGTGATCGTGGAGTTGAGTTGGAAATGTGGTGCTGAGTAAATGAGAGGATTAATCTTTGATTCAAATTGACAAACGCTCCTTAATTTAGAAGAGGGACTATAGGATAATGCCCTGTCTTGTTCTAATATTAGACAAAAACAATTTCCTGCAGAGTTCTATTTCCAAACGCTATAAAAACTGACGTAACTACTCAGGTACAGCGCAATTGTCAGATGTTTAAGGCGGGGGCGCCATCTAGTGGCCAGGATTTAGACTGGTTTGGACTTTTAAAGTAGAATTTAATTAAATAATAATAAATAAATAAAAATTGTGTTTGACGGTAAACATTGAATAAAATAATAGAGTGGACAGTTTAAAGAAAATCTTACCTGTGTAGTTTCTGTCATCTTTTGAAGGCAGACACAAGAAAGAGAAAATAAATTAGCGAGATTTTGAGGTAAATAGAAGAAATTAATCATGCATTCCGGCGAATTATTATTATTTTTTTTTTTATCCAAGAAATATTCAGAATTCCGCATTTGTCGTGCATGAACTTTAAAAACAGTAATAATGTTCTCCACTAGGCGGCAGCAGCGCCACACTGCAGTTACTGGCCAGTCTCAGGGCGGGTGTTACGTAATCATGGTTATTTTTCATGCACAGAAATACGAATAAAACGTTGAACAGTATTTTAATTAAGTCATCATGTGCAAAACCGTGTCGTAATTAATAATAATTAATTCATACTGTTATAATACAAGTAGCATGTAATTGGTTGAATCCAACTGTGATAATAATCCCCTCTGCATCCATTTTAAAACCATCATTTCCATAGCAACTTTATTGGTTGCCATGCCAACAGTTCTGATAATCACTTGGAGATCTGGGTTATTCCATTTCCAGTTCTTTTAATGATCATTTATTGATCCTAATTCTGGACACTCCCCTCGCTGCAGGAAACGCCAACTGCTGCGAGACTCCTCTAAAAATGAGATATATTAGATATAAAATTAAAATATCGGTCCTGTAATGTCTCCAACATATGGAGAATGTCCTGATTATAGTCATGGCTTGCTTTACTGCTTGTGCCAGTGGTTTGGTCCTCTTCCTGTGGGTTGCTGGTTCATTTACCGCCTTGCACAAGTGTTTCACCTGCTGCGGCGCCGATGTTCTGATCGGACGTTCTCAGATGTTGTCTGGTGGATGGACAAACTTTATGGCTCTATGTTATTCAGTTATAACTACAGACTAGTTATAATTAATCATTATGTCACGAAACACCCCGACACAAACAGAGCGAGGTGGTTTATGCTGATCAGTTCAGTGATTAAAGCTCTGAAGGTTGGTGACACCACACAGCCAAACCCCGGAGCGCCGGCTCCTCAGGACGGGACTCAGCCGTCAGGTTACATCTATGGGGGACACTCCGCTGAAGACAGCAGCGCTCGTGTTTTGGCCGGAGGATAATGATGTTTGAAAGAGGAGCAAAAGAAGCATCTTAGTTCACCTGGAAGAGCATCAGAGCTCCATCTGTCCTGGGAGCCTCCACACAAGGTTTCACAGCCATTCACACCCACCAGCCCGTGAGCACCGGGAGGGTCCAAACCCATTTATTAATGCAAATTACCCAGAACCCAGAACTCGGGCAACCACGCAGCACATGCACTATACACCATACACTAGTTTAGAACTAAAAGATGCAAAATTTCATTTGTTTGGAGCCCTCGTGTTTGGCAGCTTTTCTCCAAGAATAAAAAAGCTGGTGGAGCAAGCTTTTAAACATTAAACATTAAACCTACATTTGAGTGTTTTAAACATTAAACATTAAACCTACATATGTTTGCAGCAGTCGCTTCGGAGAAACGACAGTAAATTTAACTGCAGCGAACCACACGTAGAGGAGAAGCTGTGACCTTGAAGTTGCGGATGTTATAGAAGCCCCTATAGATCCCACATCCACCAGATGTTTAACTGCTGCAGTCAGAGGAAGTTTCTACTTGACCAACTTTGTGATATTTTAAACTAGATTCTCACTGATACCAGTTTACTGGGTGTTTCTGGTGCAAACCAGTTTGGCCTCCACCCATTTCCGTTCAAAAACAGCACTTAGACGTTACGAAATTTCCAATCCAACATGGAAACCTTAAAGCACAGAGATGCTCCATGTCCTGCTGCCAGAGCTTCCCAGTATCAGCACAGTAACTGGTTAGAGTTCAGACTCTTCTTACATAACCAACAGCATCAGCCAACAACGGTTGTCATCATCCGTTAGTTACTCACAGAGGCAGGTGGGTTTCGGGGCGTCCCACTTGCCCAGTTTAGTGCAGTGGGTCATGTTCCTGCCCTCCAGGATGAATCCAGCATGGCAGCTGTAATGAAGCGTGGCCCCCTCCACCGGTGGCCCTGGTGGCTTCACCGCCACCCGCCCGTTCTCCAGGGAAGTCCAGACTCGCGGGCACAGCTGCACTGGAAACCAGCGAGGCGCACGATTACACAGGAAAAGTGACCAAACGGGAGATCAGCGGGCAAAAGCTCGTTAGTTACGAATGATGCTGGTTGAGAGGCCAAAGAGAAACAAGCAGCAGACGGGACTAGAAGAATGTCATCATAAAAATAAATGAGCGTCCTACCTATCGGTCTAATGTTTATGTTTATTTGTGTTTATGAATGTTTATGTGTATACTGAAACATAAGAACCCCCCGTCTGTGGCTGCTGCAGCTCTAGATAAAGTAGTCCCGGTTATAAACGATGGTGTTGTGATGTCTCTGGAGGTTTGAAGGTCACAAATATTTGATCACAATCGGGAAAGTTTGATTTTGCATAAGCTAAATTTAATATTATATAACGCTGTGGTAGATCTACAAAGCAGTGTTGTGGAGGGTGACCTTCCTCGAATCCCTGTGGAAACCCCTGATTTCCGTCTAGATTAATCAGAACTGACCATCAGAACCGTTGAAAACTGAGATTAGCGACGGTGGAGGCGCTAACAGGACGCTAACAGGACTTACAGCATCTGCTGTGCAGCGACATGTCCGTCCAGGTGCCGTTGGGCAGGCACTTCCTGACCTTGGGTCCCACGATCACACGGTTTCCTCTGCAGATGTACTCGATTTCATAATCCACTGGCAGAATCTGGACACTGCGGATCTGGGAGACAAGCAAGGACAGACAGAGACATCGAGAGCGTGACTGACGGACGCTGACGCTGTCCCAGGTCTGGGAGGAGAAAGAGGAAAAACATCTTCTCCTTCTATAATGATGGATGGATGGATGGACGGACGGACGGACGGACGGATGGACGGACGGATGATGGATTTATATTCTTTGAATCTGTATCGTTTTGACCACACGACTAATTTTACTCTTGTTAAATTATGCAAATCTCACTTTAAGCCTGATTTAGAGCCCCAGCCATGATTTCTGGAACATAAAAATCAGATTCATATGCGAATGAAAAAGAAAGCTTTGTTCAGAGGCTCCGAGTCTCTTCTGTGCACGTTCCTGCCTCATGTCTGGGAAGCCGCCGTCCCTCCCAACATCCGCAGCCTCTTTAAATTTCTATCCATAATGTATGCTAGTTCATAATTTACTGATGCTCTCTCTGTTGTCGTGGTAATCTCGCAGCCTTTTAAGATTTTGTTTGACGTGATATATCGAACCGTGATGGCATCTGAATCAGATGCCATCACGCTGTCATGTGATGTCGTGCCAGAGGCTTTGATCATCACCTGGGAAATCGCTCAGTTTCTGAGTCTGGAAATCAGATTTTGTTTAATTCCCCTCAACATTATCACTAAATCTGCATCCCAACCAGTTGAAATCCTGCCTCGGGCGCCGTTTTTGGCTTAACAACATGGAAAACGACACGACCACTTTCGATTGGATAATTGTAGCAAGCAAACAATGGAGTAAACAAGAAGCACTGAACCTAGAATTTAACCAAGCAGTTGTTTTCAATTCCTGACAGTTTAATTTCCTCGTTTATTGTTCTGAAACCTGTTAAAACCGTCTCAGGGGCGCCAATGATGACAAAATCTGCGGATGCTGGAATCGGACACAAGAAAAACCCAAATCAGGTGTTTTCAGTTGGCGTTCCAACGCGTTCCGGGTACCTGTTCTTGGGTCAGGCCTCGGTAGCGGATCCCCCCGTCCCTTGGAGGACGGATGATGGCACAGCCTGGGAAAGAAAGAGCAGGAAGAAGATGGAAAGAAGAAGGTCAAAGGTCAACAACAGAGGAAAACCTCTTTCTCAGGATGACGCAGCACAAACAGGACGTACTGTCGCTTCCCTCTGACAAACAACAGCGCTTCATTAAGCCGACTCAGCAGTCTCCTGCACTTCCTATTGTCCATCAATGCCACACACACACACACACACACAATACACTTTATTTAGTTGCAGCAAAAAAAAAGGCAAGTTACCTCCAGCTGATGAATTATGTATGGGCACCACAGGAGATGGAAGGATGTAGAGAGCGATCAGAAACAAGAGCCAAGCAGCCATATCTGGATCTGAAAGACACCGAAGTCGCAGGTCAGAGCTGGGGAGGCCTGACAGGAAAATCAGGGGGAGAGAAGAGATGGTTAGGAAAGGGACGCCAAGGAAAAATGCTTGGTCTCTGGTGCTTCTTCAGCTTGCCTGGATGCACAGAGGGGGTGAGCTTCTGTCTGTTTTTACCGTACAGACAGCCCAAGCTGGACGCAGAGCCAGCTTGGCTGCTGTTCAGAGGCGCTGCGTGTTTCAGAGGTTCTGATGCTCGGTATTTTCTGCAAAGTGGCTTTCACGCACGCATTTCATGCCCAGGCACCACTCAATGGGCTTTATTATTAACTCCACGCGCGGACGGTTACGAAAGCGCTACATCGTCCAGCTGGGCGTTGTATTTGAGGTGGGCCGACAGCTTTGGAGCTCCAACAACAAACCCCGTTCCTTCACTGCTACTTTACAGTGGCTCCCTTTTTTCACAACGGCTCCTTTTTATAGGATACAAACAACGTTATTCACAGCAGCGTTACGGCAGCCTGCTGACTGTGCAGCGCCACGGCAACGGTACAAAGGAAGTGCAAACACACAAGTCAGTTGTCAGTGCGCGTTACGTAAGACCGAAGCTGACTTCAGCATTCAAGGCCGCGATCATCTGCCGGTGGAAATAACACAATATTCTTCCTTTTTGTTTTTCTTCCAGCTGCTGTTTAACACTGGATGAAACAGGCAGCTTAATTACTACGCGTGGCTGATCCTCCGTGGTAGATGGTGTTGGTTTGCGGTGGCCTGGTGTGTCTCAACACCTGAAGGAGACCGACGTGGTGATTCTGCAGCAGCGTCACATGACACCAGCCTCCATTGTCAGAGTCGTAGCCTCCATCACCACATTCTGCCTGTCAACGTGCTGCTCTTTAACATGCTTAGCCTGCTGGGGAACAGGTCACCACTTCCTCCCCCTGTCGCTGGCGTGGGGCTGCTTTGGTGGGACGGATCGGAACACCTCGACAGAATTCAGCCGTCAACGTTGAAACGAAAGCAGGGCACTCGATTATCAGCCTGAGAAGAACCATCTGCGATGAAGGAAATCATCTCTGGGAAAGATTAACTGGAGGCGAGGCATTTGTTTCCAGTTTCCTAGGCGTCATCTGACATAATCTGGGGCTCTTTCTCTCAGCGAGTCCCACCAGGGAAGGCTGCAGATGGGAGCTTTCATCATCTGTAGACGGACTGACTATACAAGCCGAGGAAAGCTGCAGTCAATAACCGATCTTATCGTGGAGCCGCATTTCAACATTGTTTGATGTAACGATGCAGTGTGGGGAGAGTTATCCAATAATACCAAACCTAAAAATCATCCCATGAGCCAAACCAGCTCACGTCAGGGAAGCACAACCAGGGAGCGTATCCATGGTAAACACACTATATATAGCTGCTCATTTGCAATTTTGAATAACAAAACACTGTTTTATCTGGTGGCCCTACTTGCAAAAACATAAATATTTCCATACAGTCACGCTGGCAGTAAGAAGGCGGCGAGAGGGTGGAGTTTGCGTGTCTGTAAAGTAGGGGAGGCAGTAAAGGGGGCAGTAAAGAAGACAGATGGGAACGAGGCTCGCTCGTGAAAATCAGACAAACTCTGCTGGATACTTCATTAGCATTATCCAGTGTATTTTTAGAGTTCACTCACAAGCAGGATGCAAAAGGTAGACATCGCTCTGTGCGTGTGTGTGTGTGTGTGTTTGTGTAGCTGATAGTCATGAGGAGGAAACCCTGCAAGAGTCATCCATATCAGTGAACACACACATTCTAAAGTGAATGAGTGAGACAGACAGACAGACCCTGCACTAAGGCACCAAACTCCAGCGTCGGGGGGGGGATGTCAAGTGTTGGGGGCACGCGTTTGCTGCTCCACAACAACACCCATGGCTCGGCTGCATCCACTCCCACCCCCCGGTACCACCGACGCAGAGGCAGCGAGGAGAACAGTTCCGGAAGCTGCAGTGAAACCGGACCCGGAGAATCCGGTGAATCTCAGCAGCAAAGGCAACCGCGCATGGAGCCGGTGGTGGATGATGTGCATGACAGGGTATGAATGAGTGAGAGGCGAGGGTCACCGTTCCAGCTGCCACCGTCGTGTGTTGCCGGTAGTTACGAGTCGACTGTTGACAGCAGAAGCGGCGCTGGCCTGCAGAGGCCGACCACGTTAATGGACAATTACATGTCGTGTCCCTCATCTTTCACCAGCCCTAAAATGTGCCAAACATCGCGACGCGCCGCCTCTGCAACACGAATGCAGGCAGGATTAAGTGATTTTGCAGGAAGGGACCCAACACGAATCTGGGCTAAGCCTGTTGGAAATGTATGGCCCTTGCATACAAAACGAGCAACGCGTCCATCTAGAAGCATCAACATGGGAAAATGGAGCATTTTCTGAGGAAATCTACTCTGATATCGCGAACTGCCAGTGATAGTAGCGTCTGCCCCCCTTCCCTGAAGCACGGCGGTAGCATGTGTACTTACTATTAGTTGCGATGCGCTCGGTCGGGATAACAGTGCGTCCTCTGGATACGGACCGTCGAGGAGAGAACTGTGCAGGATTATTTGGTAAAAATGTGCATCTTAGCAACCGATTTATTGCTGTATTAATATGGCTATAAACGTGCAAGCGCCTCAATTGGTAAACTGAATGTTACATAAACAGTCCGACGCTGCTCCGTGTATTGTAATTACGCATGGAAAAGATACAAAATGGGACACAAAAATACTACAAAAAACAGACATGCACTACATACAAACGCAACGCCATAAACGACGGAATACCGATTTACCACACTCCCCTCCTTTTTTCCTCCCCCCCCCTGGACGATCTTGAGCTAATCCACGACGTCATGATGGAGACGCACCGTGCGTAACAGTCAAGCTCTCACGAATTCAGCCGCCTCCCTCCTTCCACATATCAATCAGGACGTTGTCCGCTCCCTCAAAGAGAAGAATAATAATGAAGCTTATAAAGATCATTGGGCTTTAGGCTCAGCGTGCTTCTGTCCACAGTGAGGAGTGATGCGGCGCAGCGGCACCGCGCCGGGACGAGGTGCAGATATGGCGCCGTGGTATTAAGAGAGACTCCGACTAAAGCTCTTCCGAAGCTGCAGCAGTCGGACGTTTCTCCAATACTGATGAACTACAAATCCACAGCCCGACTCTTCCCTCTTCCTTTCCGTTCCTCATCTGATGTCTATTCCGAGATCAACATCCTGCTTCATATTTATCCATCCGCTGAATTATTAAAGAGGGCTGGTGAACGCAGCAACCCTCTCTGTGTCGTTGATCTTTATTCTGGTATCTGCGAGGCACAAGGGCCACACTAAGAGCAATAAAACATGAAAACAAGGGAATAACTGCGACAGCTGAGTGGTATGATCGGTTTATTGATTACGCACAACAACCTGGAAGGTGAAAGCATCTGTATGAATAAATAAATGCCACTGAGGAGGGACAAAGGATGTTACGAGGGAAGGTTAAGAGCTTTAAAACAATGATCGCAATATACACAACCACATCTGGGACTGCAGAACATCTGTACAACAACCAGCAGCACGTGCTAACTGTACATGTCGGTGTTTCCCAGCTTTGGGATAATTACAAACATTTACAAGTCATGTCCCGACTTCAGTGTTGGACATCAAAGTAGGATATCAGTGTAGAGAGTCGTGGAGAACCCAAACGCAACCGTGAACTCTCCGAGTCGCACTGGCTGCTTTGAGAAACTCAAAATGAAGCAGTGATTCTTAACGGGCCCTGAGCAGAACTACTGGTAACGTAGCACTCTCAGAGCTAACGTTCTGTCAAGGCACACTTCAAATTACAACAGAGGCAAAAAGCCCAACGAAAAAGCTCACTTGCTGTCAACCAAATACACATCGACAGGTACACAATGCCCAAATGCATGCTGGGAGATATTTTGGCCTCCTCAGACTAGTAGTAAATCACTTTAGTGTTTTAGCTTTGACGTGTTTAATTACCACGGCGGCCATCGGCATTCTTCTTCACAGATGCAGGATTTTTTTTTTTTTTTTAAATACTTTCGGTGCTCAACAGTGAACGTAAACGCGCCCTTAATCTGCACCAGCGCAACAATCCTCATCACATCCCCATGCGCAAACTGAATGAGGGCGCTGGAACAGCATATATCTCTGCGTCCAGGGGCCGTTCCAGCCCTGACAGAAGTGGAGCATAAATAATATATAATAATTCTGCCCAATCCTTGCAGGTCCTTCATATAGCTCTAACCCTGACCGGTTCTTTAAGGGGGGTCCGTATGGAGTTAGTCTGGAGTGTGCTGGAAATTCTGTTGAGTTTAATGTGGTTTTATCATGGTTAACAAGGTCGCTATAAGATTAAGTGCAATGCCATTAAACATGAGTATCATAGAGCAAGAATTGGGGTGAACGTTATACGCCTGATTTATTGTCTATACGTTGGTCCTGGGCTGCTGTGCAGCGGCGACAGCGCAGCTCACAAACTGAAGCTCCGGTGGTGCTGCTTGTAGAACTGCTGCTTCCGCTCCTTGGCCGACAGCTCCATCAGCCTCTCTCTCCTGTCAATCACGTCGCAGCGCTCCTTTTCCCCCTCGTCCCCAGTGACGCTCCCCACGTCGCTGAGGTCTCCCAGGTGCTCCACCGAGTCGTACTTCTCCAAGTCGGAGGCGATGGTCTGTAGGCTGAAGACGGACAGGGAGTCGGAGCCGGCGCGCTCCCTCTCCCTGTAGTTCTCCACCAGGTGCAGAGCGGCATCCACGCACTCCGACCCCGAGGCACCGCTGCCACAAGCGCCTTCACTCCCATTTCTGATGTCAGACTCGGCTCCCACGGGGGGGCTCCGCCCTCCACACACCGTTGGACGCCCTCCCTCAGCCCGGTCCCTCTCCCTCTGGGCGTGGATCTGCTCGCTGATCTGTTCAAGGTTTCGCAGAGCGATAGAGTAGCGGGTCTTCACTTTGGCCACGTGCTGCTCCAGCTGCAGCACCTTGGCTTTGTTCTCCTGGACATCAGAGCAAGGGATTAACATCCGTCATTACTTGCTACACAAGTTTGGGTGCGGTTATCGGGTCTCCATTAGAAAAGCACGACTGTCTTAAACAGACATTTGTGACAAAGTGATGCTGTTTTCTTGATGTGAGTGGATTCAGTGATGCTATGAGAGGTACGTAGAAGCAAGCAGGTTAACCAGGCTGTCGATGTGAAAACAGAGTCGGGCTTTACCTCCAGTATTTGATTGAACTGGGCTTTCAGCTCAAAGTAAGGCTTTGATTTCACAATGGCTCTTTTGAGAGACTTTTGCAGCATCTGGACGCGAGCTTCCGCCTCCTGACAGGCATGTGTGACGCGCATGTGCTCCCGCTCACTGCGTAGCCGCTCTTCCTCCGCCTCGTTCACCTGGGACAACGTCCACACGCAGAGTTACTTATATTTATGACACGGATTACTGGAAAAAGGAAAATGTAATGAAGGAGGAAACCTCCTAATCTTCTCATTATTTGAACTGAAGTGTATCAGCTGGTTGGATAAGACCATTGTCACAGCGCCTGCACCCACCCTGCCTCTATTTTTACCTTGGCAGTAGCGTGGTTGAGCATCTCCTGCCAGGTGGGATCTAAGGTGTTCTTTCCATCAGCCATTAGGCCTTGTTCCGCCACATAGACCATCTCCCTGGCAGCAGTGTGCATAGAAACAGCTCTCTCATAGCTCAAAGCTGCCTTCTGGGTTTCTTGCTGTGCCTACAGTTTTGGGGAGGGGGTAGAAAAAATGATTATAGTCTATCGCAGAGGAAGTTGAGGAAATCATACGACCTCTCGGTGAATTGAATTCAGCTAGATCTCAGTGACCGCTGACATCTGAATTCCATCGGGCTATTAATATCACAGAAAAAAGAAAGAATCCATTTTCTTCAATACGTCCATGTAAATAATTAACTGTCGATATTGTAATGTCAACATATGGCTCAGTGTTCAGATGTGAGATGTCTCGTTACGATGAATAAAATTAGCTCAGTGCATCTTCGAGAGACACCTAACGCAGGGAAACGGCTTCAACACAAAAAATGCATTCGGTTATTATTGACTGTGATGTCATATTTTTCTAAATGGAAATTTAAAAGGCATTATAGTCTGAATGTACCTCTTTTGCAAGACGGCGAGCTTCATAATAGGGTCTTGCTTTCTCAATGCAGCCGCCAAGCTGAGAACTCTGAGCATTTAGCTTCCTGGCGGACTCCGTAAGGATCTTCCTATATCCAGATCTGGCGTCCTGGTTCAATAACACGGGATTATGATAAAGAAAATGCCAGAATAGCAGGTGTGTACAGTACAGGGGTGTTCTGAACTCAAAACAGGCCTTACTTACATCCAGCTGCAGCTCTAGTCGGTTAATTTCCACGCTCGCTTCATTAAGATGTTCTAACTCTTCCTGTAAGTTCAAAGGTATTGATTCATTTTCCCAGACAGTTTGTTGCTTTAAAGGCTGCTTCCATATTTTATCTCAATATATTTACATACAACACACTTTAGCTGACAATCACGCCGGTTTCCCATTAAACTACAGTCTGTCTTTATAGTTCATCTGAAAAGCTGCACACATGAGATTATGCAAAACATTTATTTCAATCTGACGTGCGCGGTTCCTGAGCAACTATCTTACACTCAAAACCCTGAATGCACGGACAGGTCAGTGTTCCGGGCACCTACCTGGATCCTGGGATCCAGTTCCTCCTCATAGGGACTGTGGAACTGGTCTCCAACGCTTTTTGGTTTTTCCTTCTCGCCTTCCTCGTAGCTGTCTCTAAGCGTCAAATCCATTGTTCCTGCATGAGTTTCGACTGGTTTGTTCTCCTCTTCCCCACCGGGAATAACTTCCCTCCACTCCCCTCCATCGGATTCCCCGGATCCGGCGGGGCTCTCTCTCAAGTCGCCCGGCTCCATGCTAGCCAAGGCTGCTAGCAGTGGTTATCTAGCTAATGGGACTGGGCGAGCAGACGGAGCAGCTGATATACTTTTCGATTATTTCAGCTTTGGAAGGAAACACTGTTGATGGAAACACTGAGAAGAGCGTTGATAATCCCCCTGAGGCCGAATATGCAAAACGACATGTCAAATCGCTGGAACAGGAACCGCAGGTGCAGACCCCGCCTGCAGCCGAGCACGCTAACCTGCTAACGCCGCCAGGGAGACTTTCACGGTTGCTTTAGAGTATTCAGATAAGAACCGAAAGCTTTCGTAGTATGAAAATCAAAGGGCTCATCGTTGTTCCCACACTTAATTAACAGCTTTTCCTCCATTTCCCACCGGCTGCTTTAGCTAGACTAGCTAGCTAACGGTTCCAGTCTCACGTCAGCAGAACACATCAAGTAAACACGGAGCTTGTTTTTGCGATAACGCGATTGTGTTTGGATCAGTGCGGCTTCCGTAGCCGATACTGACCTGTTCATCGCTACACTAATGTTAATCTCTCGGTTATAAATAAAAAGATTTTTTTTTTAACAACCAAAAAGCAGTTTTCCTTCCTGCGCTTTGATTTTGAAAATCACACATTTAAATCTGTGTGTAACTTATTTGCAATATTTGGAGAATTTCCAGTTTGTACGATCGCGCTTGCTGTATTTTCAGTCGTGTTGTGCGTTTGGGGATGTTTTGCCCTCAAAATGAAAGTTTTTCACGATTGAAAGAAATGTGCCGGAATGGGGAGTTTCGTAGTAGGTCTCTTTTTGGGGTATAATAATAATCAATCGATTGAACTTAAAAGGATTTGCGAGGTTTTTATTCCAAAAAAATACAGACAATTGCTGTGCGCAAGACAACAAGCTCACTTGGATGTCTACAGCAGAGAATCTCTTAAGCAAAATCATCAACTGATTTTTTTGACAAACATCCAATAGTGAAAGGACAACATGTATATGGCAGCTAATGGCCAGCCTCCACCACGAACAATCATACCACAGATGCTCTTTCATATGTGCGTCAGACACGAAATGTTGAAACTGGCGACCACACACGACATATGCGTTTGCACTGGAGACACAATGAAGTTAACTGCAGTGAATCAATGAACACCGGTCATGTGTGAAATCAGGATAGTATCAAAAATAGATCTCTGGTGGAAAAAAGCTGCTGAATGAACTGTTTAAGCTCTACATCATAGTGTAGGAAATGTTAAGGAGTAGTGGAAAAGACCTGAGTGGCATTGGCAAGTCTGCCTCGTTGAGGACGACAGAAGATTGAGATTACATACAACTTAATCAAAGATATCATTTCAGCTCTGTCTTTGGTTTGGAATGCTTTCTGCAATGACTATAAGGCTTTTACACAGGTTCACTGAAGGAACTCTGAAGGATCAGCTCCAAGTGGTGTCATACTGGGTCCATCCTGCAGGAGGAGCCAAAAAGATTCTCCGACCTCTTGAAATGAAACTAACGATCCCCCTGTATCCTGTCCTCGGGACTCCGGACTTAAAGTCGTCCATGATTCCCAGATTTTTGGCCAGCAATTTAAAACTGTCCCTGTGCGAGTACTCGAGTCGGAAGGGACCCGCTCCTTTCAGCTGCCCCTGCGTGATCTCCTCATACGTAACCACCGGAGCGCCATAAACCTCCCGCTCAAAGGCTGTTCTGTACGCGTCTTCCTTCAAGTAACTCAGGTCCAATTTGGTGAAAGGCACAAACTCAGTATTTAGCTTAATGTAACGCAAATACTTGTCATAAAACTGACCCAGACTCACGCCCTGTCTGCCAAAGGTCAGAGTTCGTGAGATTTCTGGCCGTATACAGGCACGATTACGGCGCTGCTCTGGCTCGCGCATCCAGTCATCCCAAAATGAAGCGGGCCACTTCGGTTCCAGTTCCTCCCATAGCTCCTTGAGAAGCATCCACCCTAAACCAGGGAAGAAGTCCGTCCGGTAGAGCAGCTGGGCCTGGCCTGGATCCACGTATGCATCCCTGCCGTTGTCGTTCCAGGCAGACACACACCACAGAGAGGGGTCCGATTTCAGCAGCGGCAGCGAGGCTCGGAAGTACTCAAAGAAGTCTGGTGCCACCTGCAGCAGGCGAAAAGAAATGTGGTCAAATTTATGAAACCTGGACATTTCGCCCAGTCATTTTTCCAGAGACCAACGTGTGTATTTCTACTGGTGCTTTTGTGTTTAATGAACAGGTATTCACGCATAATTACCTCCAGGTCATCCTCTACAATCACAACGGAGGAATGAGAAAGGGTCCTGAACACCTGGTTGAGAGCCCAGTGATAATGCCTGGAAATCTTGTAGTAACCTTGAAACTTCTTGTGCTGTGGTTTCACCGCCACGTCCGACAAGTCTGGCTGCTGCAGATGAGTGACTTGTTTTCCGTACGAACGAATCACCTCTGCGGTTTCGGCGTGTCCGCAGTCTTGACTCACGACGATCGGGTGAAGTTCTTCCGAAGGACGGTACTCCAGCAGTTTATCCAGGCACCGCCTCACCGTCACCCTGTTGCAAGCGATTACCAAAATAGGAATGACCGGCTGGGTCGGGACAACTGCCTTTGGTTTAGATTTGTTTGATGGCTTCCACAGAGACTTGTGACTCTTGATCTGCAAAAGGATTTTCTTCTGCATCTCCAGCTCGGCTGCGATGCTGTCTGCCATGTCGAGCACGTCTCCCATCACATCAGGTGAAGGCTTGACAGCCACGTCCACCTGGTCCTGGACCGCCTTGTCCTGTTGGGCAGGTGTGGGCCTTCCCCACAGCAGAAACAACAGAATGGCATTCCAGGTGATAAGTAGGAATGTACCACAAAGAATCAGAGGTCCTTTCTTGCGGAACATGGCCCAGAAACCTCTGAATAGAAAGACGTGTCCTTGTTACAGACAATAGAAATGGGATGAGGGCAGGGCAGTTTGTCTGTCACCACAGTTCATCATCAGAGATGTGAAGTGCCTTTGCTAAAGGTATGAAGATACAAATCGTCAGTAACGGCGAAGTTCTCTAAAATAATCCCGAGGGCAAAATAAATCCTAATCCCGAGGGCAATGAGCATTTTGAGTAACGAGTAACGCGGTGACCGACGGATCTTCAACTCTTAATTAGCACGCCCACCTGAAAAAAAAAAGAATAAGAGTCATCAAAATAGAGCCCCAAAAAAATGAAGTAGAAAATGGCGTAAATTCAAGTTAGTCTCGCTTTCATAGGAAGTCTCTTCTTGTAAACGATGATTCATCCCAACAGCATGATCGATTATCTCTTATCACCTGTGGCTGTCTCGCCTAACAGACTGAGCGGTGCAGCCAGTGTAAAAACACTAAAAAAACATGTACCTTCGACGTGAAGTACCCGACAAACGCATTCTGTCAAATAGTGAATGCTGCAGTTTGACAAGGAGCGCGTTGAAATTAGCCTTTACCGTCACAGTCTGGGCAGTTCTCCTCCGAGGAGCCATTTCTCAGTCGTTTCTCCCGTGACAACCTTTTCGAAGTTGAACGACAAGGAGAGCGATCCTTCCGTGGGGGTTCGAGGGCTTTTTTTCCTGCAAGTTCGACAGTTTAAGGCGCAGATTCTGCCCCGTTTATCACAAGACTGGAAGAGCGAGCAGGAAAAAGTCAAGAGCCCGACTTCCGGCCGGGGGGGCAGGAAGTCCCGCCTTCACCGCCACTCCGAGAAATGGCACATGTTGACGTGTCTCTGTACAGCTCATAAACGGAGCGAGATCTTACTTTATTTTATTGTTTTCTCGGATTTCCATGATGATGAAGAAGGAGCTAATACTGTCACTTTTATATTTTGCCTTTCACCGGCGCTTCAATGACTGAACTGAAGAGTCTTACTTTTAGTCAAAGGTTTACAAAAATATTACTAAAACCGTCAAAACAGACACGGATGGTTTAATTAGTTACTTATTGACCGGACAACTTCTAGTGACAGACTTGGAATAACAAGAACATTTTACATCATTCATTTCTCCTCCTTTTTTTAGAATCTTACTCATCGTTTTTAGCTTGTTCTCAATTCTCTATATTAAAATCTTGAAGGGATTTTTTTCATATTTAAATCCTACAGTTTTTTTTGGAAGCGCCACAGGCGTAAAGGGACATTATTAAACTTCTGTGAGCATCCACTTGAGGTATCTTTCATGTGTTGCCTGTCTGTTGTTTTTTATTATTATTATTCAGATTGAACTGAATTGTTTTGTTTTTTTTTACTAATGAATTTATTCTGATCCAAACTGCCATCAAATGAAAACACTGGGAATCAGCTCTAGAACCTATTTCTTAAGTTAATGATTAAAGACACTGATGATTGAGCCTGAAACTGCTAAATGAATAATCCAAATGGAGACATCGCCGTGGAAAGGAACCGTCACTGGCGTCAACGGAAATAGCTCACTGGATTTTACTGATAAGGTGTTGCTGACAGAGGCGGCATAGCCTAATCTAACTAAACAGTTGTGCCCACAAAAACTGTTGGACTGCTTGGTGTGTCCAGACCACTACTCCAAATAAGACCATTTATACAGTGCAATTTACAACTTAAGTTAAAATCCATAACTACAATTAACAGCTAGGTTTAGCTTAACTGGGATGCTTCGGCACAAACTGCAAGTTCAACACGGGTCACTGTTTACTTGGAGTCCAAAAGCTGAAATCAGAGTCAACAGGTGCTGGTTTATTGAGTAATCGGGTCAAGTTGTTTTGACTATTTTAAGCTCTCAGTCTGGTCCCTCCTCAGTGACCTTTAGTCCAGAACCCTGTTTGTCCTGTTTGTCTGAGATGCCAGCAGGAGGATAAACCTGAGGAAAAGAGCAGAACTTTAACGCCTCCACAATATGTGGCATCATAAATGAGACGTCCACTCTAAATAAGTGTTTTAATCTGTAAATGGGCGTAACTCTCTGAAACTCACTTGCAGGGAACCGTGTTTGACATTTACAGCCAGTTGTTTCTGCAGAGGAGGTGCATCCAGACCTCTGATGCTCGACCTGCACAGCACTCGGACACCCGCTTCGAGCGATTCGACAACGACAGTTAGGATATTCCCCATCGTGACACGCTCCCGCGGAGCAATGGCCCCCCAGGCAGACGCCGTGTGTGGCCGTGCGCGCTCGGCTGGCCAGCCTGCTGCCCCGAGGCTGTGCGCCGCGGAGAGGGGCTGCGTGCTCGGCGGATTCCGCGTCCAGATATTCCTGCGACACCGGAGAACTGCAGTAAGGGCACAGGCCGAGGGTGCGGAGGACATGTCTTGTGTGTCTCGGGGTTTGACCCTTGTCAAACTCTGTCAGCAGGAATATTCAGGAATCTTTCGTTGCGCTCAAGCGTGGCCGCCTCCCGCGTTTGCGCCGCTCCGCGTTTCTGTTGCTGCTCAACTGAGCTGCGCTGCTGGGTCCCATGGATGACCCGAGAACAGCCTCAAAAATATGTATTCACATGATACACCACCAATAGATGTGGTACCAACGGGAACGGGACAGGTTCCTATTTGAAATCACGTGACTGGAAATAAAAAGAACTGGTGCAAAAATGCATCCGCTCCTTTCCCCCCAGATGTTCCAAATCCATCTGGAAAAAAAGTAAGCACTACATGGTGGATTTATACCACAAGTATTAAAAAGTATTTTGGCTTCAACTTAATTTCCGAGCTGAATTCAAATCTTAATCGTATCTATATAATCTACTCACGGTACCACACTAATCCCTTCACAAAGCCATTTTCCTTTTAAGGTGTAACCCTATAAAAGGTCATATTAGCTCTTCTCTTTAAAACAGCATGGATTGCCACTTTGTCGACCCGATCTGGAACTGTTTTTGATAGAATGTGGTTATTGCGCCCCCCCAACAGTGAAGTGCCGTGCTGGTGTCAGCGGTATTACCGTACATCCGCGATAAGGGGCGCACTGAGAATTCCAGACCGAGTCCCGCCGGCTTGTTGTTGTTGTTATTATTGTTATTGGTATTATTATTATTATTATTATTATTATTATTAGTAGTAGTAGTAGTAGTAGTAGTAGTAGTAGTAGTGGTAGTAGTATTTTAATTGATCGAATAATAATTGAATAATCGAATGTCGATATTTTTAAGGTTAAAAGCCGTCGATGGGTAACTGTGGGTAAAAATATTCTTGTCTATGTCAACTTAAGTTCTCCACGGGGGAAAAAAAAGAAAACAGTGGAGAAATAATGTAGTCAAACTGGTTTGTCCAACTGGTGTATTTACACCACTAGAGGGGATCCGGTATGTAAACATGAGGACCTGTCGAACAACTGAGTCGTTCAAAGCAATGGACCATATGTTGTTCAATAGTTCTAGAGTTCACAATGATCGCAGTTACTGATGAGTCCATTTCTGTGTGTTTGGCAGTGCCGAAAATATGAATAGCCCTACAGCAATACTTTGTTTAATTTATTTACCAAAAACATTTTAGAAATACATATATTTATAAGTAGCATTTGCTGTCTATGTACACTGGATTAGTCTATGAACAACATGTGCAAGCACGATAAACCTGGGTTTGATCATCAAAATCTACAGATTGGGATATAAAATAGGGGAACATCTCACTAATAATTAGAACAATCATTATGGACAGGTCACAGGTGTGTAAGAGCCAGTGTTCATTAGAATCCCAGAAAAAGGAAAACAGGCTCATTGGCTGTTTCCGTCACGTGCAAACCTCAGCATAAACAAAGATCAAGCCATTAAAATGTTGTTGTCTGAGTTTTTCTTCATTCCTTCACTTCAATGGGTGTAAACGTTCTCCCTGCAGTGCTTCAACATTGCTTTCAGCTCCAATGCGGGACGGATGAGGTTCCAGCCCTGCTGCTGCACCGGGGGGCATCAGGGACTTGATCCACCTGAAGCCCCCGTGTGGCCTGATGTATGATTTCCCGCTGGAGTAGGGCTCTGGAAAACCGGCACCTTTGGGATGATGACGAAGGCCAGAAGCCCCACTAGCATGAGCACCACCGTGATGGTGATGATGGAGCCCACCACAGCATAGTAGCACTGGTCGGAGCGGAACACCCTGCGCAGGCGCCCTCTGATCCTGCTTGGGGGCCTGCCTACGTCCACCACTGTGGTTGGCACTATTCCCTGCTCCATGGCGTCCAGGTTCCCCTCTGGGGTCACTGGGCCTCCCTGACTCTTTACAGGCAGCGTGAGGACGTTGGATTTGGTGGGACTTGTGGGAGGGGGGTTCTTCAGGAGGAGCTTGCCTTTGCTGCGCTGGAAGCGGATGGACAGGGCTCTGTGCATATCTGGCGGCAGCTTGTCGATGATGTCCAGGTTGTTGCCCAGGCGTGGCAGGTCTTTACCGTGGGGAAGTTTGGTCAATTCGCGGCAAATGGGGCAGGACAGGGTTTTGAGTTCGGCAGAGGTGACGTTGATGCGTGCCAGGCACTCCAGGCAGAACGTGTGGCCACAGGCCAGGAGCTTGGGAGTCTTGAAGACGTTGTCGTACGTGCAGAAACACACGGCGCACTCTGTGTCCTCCATGTCATCCGGAGGGGGACCCGCTTTGCTCCCTTCGTCCCGGTTCTCTCTCCTGTCTGGTCTGTGGGTCTCCTCGCTCCTCCCCCGCCGCCTCCTCTCCCCATGGTGCCTCTCTTTGTTGCTCCTCCGGCCTCTTTCCACCCTCTCCGAGTCGGAACTCCTCGATCTCCTCACTTTTGCCGGCTTCTCTTTCTTCCACTGGGTCTGGCTGTAGCGGATCTCTTTCTGGGTGGGTTTAGGCTTGACGTTGACGGCCGGTCGGGTCTGCTGACTCTGGCTCTGGCTGCCTCCAGGCCTGCGTCTCTGCCTGTCATCACTCATGTCGCTGGGATCAAACCACAGGAAAGCAGGTGGAATATTCTTCCGGTTTCAAACTGGAGCTGTGAAAAGTTCAACTCTGGGTAAGTTCATGAGGTTCTGTCACGGATTCATAATGATGAGAGAGACCTGCTGCTACACCTTCAACTCTAACTGGTTTCGGTTTAACACAGTGAGGAATAAGCCATCGAATTCTGCTTAGAGGCACAGTCATTAACTGCACCTTAACTGCATATTTACGCTTGTGAAAAATACTACAATCTACTGTACACTCTTTCTACATGATTCTGTTGTTGTCTGGAGGTCTTCAGTCCCACATACATCCACAAGCCTCCTCTCCTGATCGGCACATTTTACACCAAATTGCATCTTCTTCCTGAATATTATCGACTCTTCACTGTTATCAGACGCCTGACAAATGCCACTGAGTTAGAGGATATAAACCCAAGACAGTGTGGCAAAGGGATGGGATGCAGAGATATCTAGAGTTGGTCTTAAAGTGACATATTTTGTGTGATAGGGTGTGTTTCCGTGGCCTGGAACACAAACTCTGAAGGCAGCAAGCGTGTTTTGAAACGTCACAGCAAACATTCCATTATGTCGCGTCTCTCGGTCAGTCATTAACTGTGAAACAGCACGGGAACACCTTTCAACAGCGCTAAAAATGACAGGAAAATGTCATTTCCACTCTCCTCCTATGAGAATCTTTTTAAATTTGGCTTTGGGAGTTTATTCCAGACTGCAAATAACTGCAATGAAAGAGTTGCTCCACACACACTGACCTGCTGGGGAGGACGAGGATCACAAAGTCATCACTGCTGTCCAAGCACCAAATATCCTGAATGTAGAAGTGTTTCAGTGCACCTGCGGAATCTGCTCTCCTTCCAGCACAGGCTTTGCTTTTATATCTTATTTCCTAATTGCGACACGAGCCGGCCTCCTCTGCACCCTCCTCCCTCCTCCACCTCTGCTTCCTGCTTGCCTTTCCCCCTCATTTTCTCGTAAGACCAGTTGGACGAGCCAGAGGCTTTACTGTGCTTGGTGAAGTTTTTCACCTCACAAACCCCCACGTGTGAATATCAGTCCCATCCCACGATACTCAGGGGTTGTAGCTCTGCAGATGCACCATTCAAACAGCTGATGTGGTTTGACCATCTAAGCTCATGTGTCATGGAGGAGAAACATTGGAAGTGTCATTATAGGCTGAAGGGAAAATTCCACCTTTGCAGGTGTAGTTCTGTCAACACTTCATATCAGCACCTCATACCTGCCATAACTTCACTGCTGACACTTTGAGATTTCCAGTTAGACCAGAACCAGAACTCCTCCCACTGAGATTTTAGATTACTCTAAAAAAAGAGTCCTATTTTGACACAACATAACCCGGCTGGCGGTGGATTTGCAGAGTCTTTGCACGCCTGTGATGCACAGTTCTGTGAATCGGATCACTCTGAACCATTGTCAAAGTTTTACAGGAAGACCAAACCCTCGAAAGACCAAAGTGTAATCATAACAATAACAAAACCAATTCTCTGAAAACATAAAAGAGGGTTTGAATCTAAAAGGGAGTGTTCTGACTCTGCCCATCACCCTCCTCCTCAACAGCAACAACAATAATAATAATAAATGTGTATTTTTTTATTAGGATTCCTGTCTGGCACGAGATGAGACTCTGTATACTATAATCAAATGGAAAAAGACAATAAATGGGTCATTTAAAGGCAAATAAAACAATAATATTACCAACTTCCCGGTGTAATCAAACGTTCCTGACAGCGCCAGCCCTGCGGTATCTCAGCCTACCCTCAGAATGGTCACTGTTGTCTGTATCCACTGTTTATATGCACCTTTTCCTGGTCCTGCAGCATTAGTCACACTCTCTATTTTTATACTTCTACATTCTACACAAAAGGCTGCTTTGCAATTCTGAACAGGTTTTGATATTAGAATATCACTTCTACGGAGCTGGCCGCTGAGCGACAAGACCTAAACTTGGACCTGGAAATATTCTGAAGGGTAATACAATGATAAGAAGTGACTGACTGGTAAACCAGCCACAAATAACATGTTGTAAAATTTAATGGCTCTAGAAAAACAAACAAGGAGCCGGGCACGTGAGGAGTCCAGTAATCCTAAAACTACACCCCTTCACCGGGGAGCGGTCTTTAAAACACACACTTAAATACCACTATTTTCCTGAAAAGTTGAAAAATGTCCTGAAACAGAAAAAATAATAACAAAACCCACATCTATCACATCATTAATGAGGTAAAAACAATATTGTGACTGGATAGTTTACACTGTCTAAAAGTAGCCCAGCTGATATGCTGGTTTATGACTAGACACATTGTGACACACTTTGTGGCCTCACCCGCCATACACACATTCATCTTACACACTATTACCTTTATTTTTAAACTGGAGGTCGAGAAGCTCCTGTGGTGTCCCACTAAAAGCATTTCATTTTTATCTAGCCCCCCATGGTTGTCGGATATTGGAAGGATCGATAAAGGGTTTCTACATTTAACGCTCTGCTGTGCAGGTTGCAGTCCGGAGCACCACAAATATCAGGTGATCTGGCTCCTGCTGCTTTGATCCTTTAGGCTTAAACATTTGGTTCGTCATTGGTTACAGCCTCTATCAGGTCCAGAGCGGTTCCTCGGACAGATCTCCCCACTTTACTATCAGCCTCACTCACTGGATGGGTTTGAGATCTGGACTGAGAAGAGCCCATCAGATCCAGCAGATTCCACCAAGGGAAAGATTATTCAAACAGCCCATTCAGTTAAAAAAAGTATCTGAAACATGGTAAATATGTCAAGTGTTAATCTGCAGTTGGGCAACAGTTGTTGTAAAACAGTGACAATGTTAAACCTGTTCTATATAACTTAATATTCACGCTTTTTGTTTTATACTCTCTGCATCGTCCTCACTTTTCCTTCCAATTTGGAAAAATATTGACGTTTTTAAAGCTTCAATCTGCTCTTACTTATATTTTGGCTTTGATGTGTGTGTTTATCACATGTAAAACTGCATTTCCAGTCAGTTCTATTAATGCAACAGATGTTTGTCCGCGTAAATAAACTTCCATTGAATGGGTTTGTTATCATTTTAATTTTTTTTCCAAACGCGTCGGTGTCCCTTCAGCCCAGCTCTTCCTTTGTTTTGCCCTGTTTGCGGGGCATCTTCTTGTTGCTGTTGTCCTCCAGCTCTTTACTCTTGTAGTAGTGAGGAGCCACTTCCAGCAACCAACTGCTCTCTATCTCAATCACCTGCAGAGGACGAGACGGAGAGATGAAACCTTTATCCTGGCAGGGATACAACTCTTGATTATACTGGAATATCTAACACACTTCCTCATTACTTTACTGACCCACTGGCGGATTCTGTGTTTCCCTGATGGACTGTGGACTTATAGCTATATTTGGGATTCACATTTATTTAATTACTGCCTTCCGTGTGGGAAACGTCAGATAAACACACGTGAGCTGAAACCTTGGTACCTGTCGCATGAACTCTTTAGTGGTGAACACTAGCTCGTGGTAGATGATCCAGCGAGGCAGCTCTTCGAAAAGGGAACTGTTTGGGTGGACGAAGACCGTCTGCTGGTGCTTCACTGTCTTGTAGCCGCCCTTACTGAGGCGCGCGGTGTGATAGAAATAACCAGCTGTTACAGCCTGGAGGATGAGCAGAAGCAGGTTATAAATAGAGAATTTTGGTGAAAAGAAAAGTTAGAGCCAAGGGAATAAGAAGTCTGCAAAAATTCTGTCAATGCCCCTTTATCCATCACAACAATATACACACAATATTGTGCTTCTACTGGAAATCAGCTGTTAAATAAAGTTAAAGGTGACCGAAGGCAGCAGGAATCCCCTGGATGTTTCTCTGGGAGGATGTTTGTGTAGAATCTGTTAACAGACGCCACCTAAATGCTCCCTGACCATGTTTGTGACTGTTTTTACACAGAAGTCCTGATGAAAGGCTGACTAGGTGGTGCTGGGTGTGTGTCAAATAAAGGTGACAGACAGCAGTATTATTATCATTATCGTTTTTATTCTACAGGCTACTTACTTACCTTGCGAATGGGCACATTGTCTTCCTGGGAACTGACCACCTCCACCTCGATACGGTCCATGAGGCCCTCCAGCTGGTCCCTGACATCCCGGGCCCTCCTCATGGAGCGGAACTGGATGAAGTTCTCATAGCACCACTGCGTTGAATATCCGCTCTCTACCCACTGAAGGACAAAAACATCACGAGCTGTAGGCTCCATCGTTTTGTGGTTGATGTTCTCCAACATATCATTCACATCAATATATAACAACACGTCAAAGTTGCCCACAGTAATATATATGAGAGGCCATTTAATATAAGAGTTCACTGTTGCTCTGAGGTCTCCTGAACATGACTTTAGATCTGAGACACACGAGGAGAAATATTGAGATTTGGCCTTGAAGTTGTGGCTGCTGGGTTAAAAACAGAAATTGCATGGTGATTATTTTTTTTAAAAGCACTTTTAAAGCTAAACAAGCATTGGTGCAGGTGTGCTGAATGCACCTGCATGTACCTGATTATAGACATTCAGCAGCACAAGGTGGTCTCCTCCAGGCACCACGAAGTTCATCCGCGCATTGTCGGCATGCACAACTTTGTCTTTGGGTCGGTAGAAAATGGAGTTGTTTACAGACAACATGGCTGCTATTGTCAGCACTTCGTTGGAGCACTTGTACCTGGAAAAAAAGAAAGATCATTCTGTCAGTGTCACTGATCAAAAACAAAGCTTCTTTTCTTTGTTTCCTCTCACATGTAAAAACCCCAGCGTGCAACGTTCATGCAATTAGACACTTTGCTGACTGAACAGGTTGCCTTACAAGTCAGGGTTTGTTGTGTTTGAACAGGTGCAACATTAGAAAACACTAAATGTGACATCAGTCTGGCTACAATGTGAAGGCCCTTTGAAACAGACGAAGAAAATAGACATTTTTGGTGTAGACTGTGTTTGTGGTGACAGTAATATTGACTGAAAACACATCAATTAGAGCTGGAGGAGACTCACTGCTCGGAGGCCAGGATCATCTTGCTCAGCATGGGGTCCACTGGAAGCTCGGCCATCCTGCGACCAAGCTGAAGGCAACAAGAGGAGAATCCCCAAGACATTTGTATCAGGTCAGCCAGAGCCTTTTAAATCTGGCCTTTAATAATAATAGCATGAAATGGAAGAGAATAGTTTTCCAATTCACAGTTGAATGAAAGAGTTTTAAACCTTAGTGAGCTCTCCAAGGTGGTTCAGGGCTCCTAAAGCATACAGCTGCTCCAAAGCCAACACCAGGGTCTCGTGAGGTGGTGGGTCCATGAAGTCAAAGTGAACAAGGTCATTAATGCCTGGAGCCATCAGGAAGAACAGTAGAGCAGTTAGCAAACACTGGCGCATTCGGCTCCAAGGGAAATATGCAAAACCTTTTGTTGAGAAGTGTCAGCAAATCATTAAAATGCTTCCAACTAGTACCTAAACTCTTCAGCAAGAGGACGACGTTTCCCAGGTTGGTCCTCTGAATCTCGGGCACAGTCGTTTCCTCCATCTCATGTTTGAAAGCCCAGGCCGTGTACAGCCGGAAACACTTGCCAGCAGCCACTCGGCCTGCACGGCCTGCCCGCTGGTTGGCTGAAGCCTGAGAGTGGACCAGAAATACTAAAGTGGTCATTTGTGAAGTACAGAGCAAATAAAATAGTACATATGTAAGCATCTACAGAACCAGAGGCTGACATATAAGCTGCCTTTTCCTACGAAATATGTTGACGTCAAGAGAGATCGATCAATAATTATCAATATTCTCAGGCTTTGCTAGTGCAAGCTACATCTGAACTAACTTTGCTGGTTCTAGAGCCAGTATAAACACAAGACCTCACGTGTTCCAGGTCACATGTTCCACTTACAGGTTCGACAATCATGGGTCTCAATGACTGGACGATATATAGTTAAAAACTGGAAATACTCTGTGGCAACGCGTAGGATTTTTCTGCTTATAGACTGAACTTTACAAGTAAAAAAATAAATCTAACTTCAATGCACATCTGCAATCATTCAATTATGTTCCATTTTAGCACCTTCAGTGACTTTTAAGGAAAATTAAGGAAAACAAAAGTTTAAAGAATCCTGGTCAGTACTGCAAATGGATCTTATCTAAATCTAAGATTGTTAACATGTACATTTCTGACTATGTGTCACCATTCGGTACCTTGGAGCAGGGTGTGACAATGAGTGACTCCATGCCAGTCCGGGCATTATAGCTCTTCTGTTTGCAGAAGCCTGGATCGATGACGTAAATGATGCCATCTATGGTTAGTGAGGTTTCTGCTATATTGGTAGCCACCACTACCTAGAAGGTCAGAATACAGTGTCATCAGGTCAGAAATGTGGACATCCAGTATCAACATTGTGAAACGTCTCCATCAACTCTTTGGCTGCGGCGCCCTCTGGTGACCGGAGTTAGTATTGTAAAACAGCGCAAACAAGTAGCAGAACTTGAACAATTTCTATTCTGCCTTGATGCTACACAGAAGGCAGCCGTCTTTTGTGTACAGGAATCTGGTAAGATGATCTCACTTTGCGAGCTCCGGGCGGGGTTGGGGTGAAGATCTTTGCCTGCATGTCAGACGGCAGATTGGCATAGATGGGAAGGATGACCAGTTCTGCTATCTTTGATCCCAGCCTCCTGCATCTATCTTGGAGCATCTCGCAACATGCTTCGATTTCTTCCTGCAAAAGATGCACGCAAGCAAAAAAACGGTGAAAAAAAACAAACTGAGATACTTCCAGGCAGGACAGGTAACCCTCTGGCTTTTCTGGTCCATCCTGAAAAAAGTTCCAATGCGCCTGAGACAGACAGTTGCTGTTCGAGGGCATCCAGAACTATTTCATATTATAGCTAAGGATTTCTGTTCATTTGATAATGCTTTATTTATTTTAAGACCTGCTAATGACTGGATTATGATGAGTACACATGGGGCTGAACATTATAAGACTTTGTCAAATCAATAAGTTGTACCTATCTAAATTAAATGGATCTATCTAATTCATGATTGTTGCTATCAAACTCTACCTGTCCGGTCAGAAACACCAGGACGTCTCCAGTAGGCTGGGTGACGTGGATCTGTAGCACAGACACCACACAGGCCTCCAGGTAATCTGCTTCTGGAGCCTTGTCAGTGAAGGGAAAACAAAATAAAGAGACATCAACATCAGAGTGAAGGTTCCAGCAGCTGTGGACTCTGCTGCATTACAAGTCCGTACTTTTGTGTAGAAGATGTCGACAGGGAACCTCCTGCCCGGGATCCTAAAGACGGGAGCGTCGTCGAAGAACCGGGAGAAGCGTTCGGTGTCCAGAGTGGCACTGGCCACCAGCACCTTCAGGTCTGCTCTGAACCTGGCGATGTCTTTAATTAGCCCAAAGAGGATGTCCGTGTGGAGCGTTCGCTCGTGGGCCTCATCGATGATGATCACACTGAAAACACACAGATGGGGGTCAGGAAACATATTCTATGTGGATGGATGAACCTCTTGACGCACACGTTTCAGGAACCACACCTTCACGGGTGCAGTGTCCTCACATTTTCCAACAAAGAATAATTGTGAAGAGACGAAGGGCGGTACCTGTAGCTGGCCAGATCGGGCTCGGTGAGGAACTCTCTGAGCAGCATGCCGTCTGTCATGTACTTGAGCACCGTTCTTTCGGAAGTGCAGTCCTCAAAACGAATACTGTAGCCAACCTGAGAGAAACCACAAAGCTCAGAGCTTCACAAATGTCATCACAGAAAACCAATCGTGGCCACTACAACCTACTGGGACAGGATATAACAATTGGCCAAAGCAGTGAACAAAACAATAGTGTAGAAAGTTTGGCTGGATTTAATTTGCCAAAAGTGCGCTGCTCAAATGGCTCACCTCATTCCCAAGCTTGACGCTCATTTCTTGCGCCACTCTGGCTGCCACGGACATGGCAGCCACTCGGCGAGGCTGCGTACAACCAATCTTTTTATCATCCCTCGTGTAGCCCTGATGCAAAAACAGGTTCAACAGCAGATGAGCATTTATGCAGCAAACATTTAGGTGGTTGCGTGTAGTGTAACGGAATGTGATAAGCCCTTATGAGCGTTTGCATTCGACATACTGGGAGCACCTCTTTCCACATTCACAGAGGTTGAGGATAACGGATATCAAAAGGAAATAAAACTGTATTTGTTATAAAGTGTCTTAGTAATTCTCTATATTTTGCATGAGGCTTCATTCACCTCTTCAAAGAGATACTGTGGGATTTGGGTGGTCTTTCCAGAGCCCGTTTCTCCCTCAATAATAAGGATCTGGTGCTGCTCAATGGCCGACAGCAGGTCCTCTCTGTAGGGGAAGATGGGAAGGCTTCGTCGCACCTCCTGCATGGACTGTTTCTTCAGCTCTGCCTGGGAAAGAGCCGGGGTATCCTCATCCTGATCCTGATCACAGCAGAGGGGAAATTTAAACACCACCTCTGCTAAATTACATCACAACTCAGAATTTTCTTTTGATAACGATGTTCTGTATTCTGCAATGGCAAATTTAAGCATTGCTCCAGTGTGAGCAGTTTCCTCCCCTATCATCTGTGACAACAAACAAGGTGGAAATTATCACCGAGTGTTCCCTTCTGAGTGGTGTCATAGCAGAGCTCTGCATGGTTGTTATGGATTTGGTGAATACCAACTAGTAGCAGCGTCCCCTGCTGTGCTTCAGCATGAGAACATCTGACTATTTTTCAGGCTTTTTCTCTTCCCCAACACTGACAAGACGACATAATTACTGGGGCGCGACCCCAGGCTTTAACCTTGACTGTCTTTGACAATTGATGAAGACTTGAGGAGTAAGGCTTCCTCATTGTTAGAATAAGATCTTCCAACTGAATCCAGCTCTGGACAACAAATGTGTCCAGAAAATGTGGTAACACTGGATAAACATATCAAAATGATGAATGTGTCACTTTATCACAGTTACAGAGCGTCCCAACAACAATATATGAGTGTGTGTGGCCCTTTTTGTTGGTGACTGGAACCCATTAATGAAGGCTTTGCACCACTGAATCTCACCTTTTCCGTCAGTGTTCCCTTCATGGTAATGGCAGTGCTGACAAAATCAATCATCTCATCATCTTCTAGGAGAAGCTGGTACCTCTCCTGCTCACGCCTCATGCCTTGCTCTCGTTCCTTCTTAGCACCGAAGGTAAGAGAAGCCGTCTTTAACCTCTCCTCCTCCCAACGGCCTTGCTCTCCTCCCTGTTCCATGGGCATTTCCTCTAGCTCCAGATCTTTCTGGGGAACCTCCTGGCAGCAAACAAAATGAGAAAGGAAGGAGGAAGGACTTCAATAATTGGTCCTATTGACTTTATATTAGGTGAAACACTCTAAGATGCTGTTTTTCTAGAAGTTCCCAACAAACATTTCCAACTTTTGAGTTGCGCAAATGTAAAGAAAAAATGTAGGAAAACGGCACCGACGCCTCCCATTCTTACCTTCCTCCTATTTTCTTCTGGCATATAATATCTGTTCTTCCTCTCTTCTTCTTCCTTGGCACCAGCCTTTTTATAATCTTTTGCCAGGTCTCTAAGGGTGCGTTTGTAAAGCAACTCCTTTCTCTCCCTCTCAGTCAGTTCTTCTGTAGAAAACAGGTACTCTTCATCCTTGATCTCTGCTTCCAGGTCCTCCAGCTTCTCTGCTTCTCTCTTCTTGAGATATTCTCTGCGAGAGTATTTCCTCAACTCTGGTACCTGCCAGAAACAAATACATACAACCAGAATCTTTTGACAAGAGTTTTACAATGATGCCCAGAAATTGTAAAAAAAAGCATACCTATTACTGATAATCATAACAAATAATAGTAGTATTGAGGACTCAGAAGTGATCGATACTGCTGTGTGTGAGCTAATTGGAAGAAGAGACCTCATATTTTCATATTTGGTGAATCGGGGTGGGAATAGCCAGAGCTCTAAGTGTACCGGGTCAGTACCGTTATGTTAATGCAGCTCTGTTAGTGCTCTGAGTGGCCTGTGGATCGCCGTCACTGATGAGTCACGGGAGCAACCCAGTTCAGGAAACTTAAAGCCACCATTTTTTAAAGCATTTCTTAATTTTATACTACTAATAAGGCAGTACTGTTGACGAACAGCGAGGTACAGAATACAGAGAGCTGCACAGTGAGACCCAAATATGAGGATAACCATGGGGGTGCACTGGGTACCCTGGGTACCAGGGGACATAAACGTGGATAACGTCATTTGAAAATAAACACCGATGATGCTGATGATCAATTTCACAGGTCAAGCATCATATCCCGCCAGCACCTACTATTTTCCTCTGATCATCTTCAGCCATTTTTAACCTCTTCTGGGCTTCCTCATAAGCCTAGAGGACAAAAAAACAAAAGCAATTGTTAATCAGCATAAAACAGTAGACGTTTAAGAATGATTTCCTCAAATGTCTTTGTGTCCCACCTTTTTGTCAGTTCTCTCTGCTATGTGGCGAGTCTTGTCTTTGTCTTTCTGCTTCACTCTTTCGGCAAAAGCATCTCTTTCCTCAATGTCCTGCTGTCGCTCCCTTTCTTCCTTTTCCCACTCTTCCTCTTCATCCTCTTCTTTCGTAGAATCCCCTTTGATATTCTGTTCTGAAAGTTTCCTGAATTGACAAAAATCCATCAAATTACAGCTTCTGCAAACAGACAACTACAAAAGACAGCTGCAAATTGACGCTTTCTACTACCTTCACAATAAGAACTGTACGACATGAATTTATCTTTGGAATCAATATAATATCACATTTTTGTAGTTAGTAGGTGGAAAATAGAAGCCCATATGAATAGATTGGGACTTCCTCACATTGAGCAATGTGTGAACGTCTACAGTTCAAAATCAGAAAAGAATAATCTTTACCAGTCTACCGTCACCACATACACATCAATGTTATTGAACAATATAAAATACAATGAATTATTAAGTAGTAAAATATAAGAAGAGATCATCTGTAAAAATCACCTTTTGGGAGCTTCGTCATCACTTGACGACTCGCTTTCTTTCTTCTGTCTGATGTGCTTTCTCTTTTTTTCTCTGTCTTTGTCTCTCTTCCTTTCTTTCTGCTTGTCCCTCACAGCATCTTCATCACTGTCACTCTCAAGTAACGTATACAACCGATTTTTTCGGTCCATTTCAATGGCTTCGCGCTCCACTGCCCGGGATGGTTTCTCAATAACCTGCTTGCGGGGAACCTTGAAAACACAAGCGAAAGATTAAGAGTTCTTTCTGATCAAAACTACCCACAATGAAGGTCTAGCATATCTGGTTTATAAACACCTGAACATAAAACTGTGCTGTTCCAACACTCAAACAGGATCGAGAACAGTGCTACCTTGTCAAAAAGCTCTTGTGCAAAGGCAATCACACTCTGGTCAATGTCAATAGTCCCCGTCTGCTCAAGCCGAGCCACCAAGTCTTCAGAACTGGATGCTTTCTGTGCTGTGCAAATCATGAATTGAGACACATATTTGTGGCTCAGCCCAAGGATGTCATGAAGACGGTCATTGACCCACTGTTCCAGACCAGCCATAATGCCTATTGAGAGATGAATGAGAGCATGAAAACATCATTACTCCATTTATACAAGTACCTGTACCCTGGTTCCTGTCATAAAATTGTTTCATAAGTGGAATTACAGGGTTTTTAATTTTATTATTCAAGTTTCACCTAAAATCTTTAATGTTCCAGTTACCACTGACTATGTGATGGCCCACAGAACCCTGACTGCTGGGCTGGGCTTAAATGTGGCCACCTGGTGCAATGAGGGTTGTGATATACGCCTATGCCAATACTTTTATTACTGCCTTGTTTTCTTTGTATAATCTCACTCTTCACCCTATATCACGGCGCTATCTTCATGAGATTAACTAGATCTAATTAGCCAAATATCTGATGGAACCGTGTCTGTGATACAGCAGATAACTACTGAAATTTCCTTCGCGATATGTGTTGCACAAGTTGCGATGGAGACATTTTTGTACAGTGCATTGTTTTTGACTGCTGTGAGCAAAGATTGTGTTGCTAGTTAGTGTTTGTTTTATGGAACGCTTTAATCCTAGTTATTTCGTAAACAGACTCCGAAGTGCAAACTAAATTAGACTAAAATCCTGCGGCTCTACGACACCTAGAAACAAAAACTTTGTTTCACTTACCACACAAGACGTCCAAACAATTCTGAAGCTGTTGTATGAGGAATAAATTGGGATAGTGCAATTACTGTGAGTTATGTCGTATGTTTTTACTATTTCTAATTACCTAACACACATTTTAAGCCATAACCATGTTAAAATAAGAATATCTTTGAATTATAAACATGTTTCGCGCATCCAGTTCACGAGATGCTTAACGGAAGCGGAAGTGACACACACGTAACCACCAAAGAAGAGCGGCTGCATCTATGTAATACTGCACCCATGCGGTCATCTGGGGAATAACAGTAATTATCGGGATCGGGTTTTAGTAAAACCTTCAATCATGATATAACGACGGATCTAATCATTCTATATGAATTTATAGACTCGTGTTGTATTCTACACTTTAAAGTCCTGAAAATGAACAGTGGTCGTGCCAACACATTAGGACCACGAGTCCTACGCATCATCTATCTGGTTCTTCAATGATTATTGGTAACTGTTGGCGCTTGTGGCGCAGTCATTGCGAGGAATAACTTGCGTTATTAGTATTCTCGACGGAGGAAGAAATCACACCTATCACTCGGTCATCATTGGACCGGAACTAACACGAAACTTTATTGACAAATCCACATTTATACAGAACAGTGCAGTGACGTATGAGATCACACGTCAACAGTAACTATAAAGTTACATTTAAATTACATTAAGCCTTTGATTGCATTTCTAGTGGTAGCTGATGGTTGGATATATAGAACAAAAAAAATGGGTGTGAGCTGAGACAATGAAACAAACAAGTAAGCAAACAACCCTCAGGCAACACTTCCTTTTGAAGGAGTGCTCAGGAAGTCAAAAGATGTAGAGGAAATAAGTTATGAGTGCATTTCGCACACTCAGTGTACACGTGTAGAGAAATGAAGACACAGAGAGCACTGCTTCTGTTGCTGCTGACAGGTCTTTGCATTGATGGGTACAAACCTGTCATTATCGTACACGGGATTCTCGATGGACCAAAAGAGCTCAAAACGTTGTCTTTTTTCATAAAAAAGGTAGGATGACTGAAAATCAACTCCTTATCACATTCCTCAGTCTTAAAAGTAAAACTGCTCATAGTTTGGGAATAAAAGTGTGAATGTATGTGTGATGCATTATGTACAATAACGTGAATATTTCCATCCGATACGTTAAAGTTTGAACCACAAATAAAGCAAAATACTTAAAAGCAACACTATCAAATGTAACACATGTCAGGTAGTAAAAAGAAGCACAAATATACAGCTCATGCAGTAATAAACCCATTTTTATTAATTATTTTAGTTTCATTGAAGAGAATGGTGAAGTTCACAGTAAAGAAAATGTGTCAAGTGAAAATTACAGTCCATGTCTTTAATCCCCTTTTCAGTTCTCTAATGCATTTTTTGATATAAAAAAAACTTCCAGTATTTCTGTTTAAGTTTGACATGATTGTCAGTTGTCAGGCCGTAAAGGTCTTCAGCAGAGGCATCTCGTTCATCTCTTCCTCACAGGTGCATCCAGGCACTGAGGTGACCGTGATTGATCTGTACAACTACATGCAAAGCCTGATGCCACTGTGGACGCAGGTCCGAGGTTTCAGCAGAGCCATAGAGTCGATCACCAGAAAAGCTCCAGATGGTGTCCATCTGCTGTGTTTCTCACAAGGTGTTCTTTAGTTACAGTTACACTGTATTCTGTTGCGCTCACTTAAGGAAAAGCTACTTTAAAATTGAAGATACATTTTTATGTTTTTTCCAAGACAAAATTCAGATTTCCCCAACTATAAGATCTAAGATGTAAAATATGTAAACTTTTCATAACTTTCCTCAGTTATGTCATTTTTCCAGTTATTTATTTTCTTTTTATGGAAACAGATTTTTTTTTTATTAATCAGTCACATTTTAACTAAATGTGTTTCAGCTGATGAAGGTGGTTCCAAATTGATAAAGCTTTAAATATAAAAACAACAATTGTCTATATAGTTTAGTACACTGTCAGGCATGTAATAAAAAGATAAGTATACAAAGTGCAGATGATAAAGTTCCATCATTGAATATAGATTAATTTTTTTTGGCAATACCGATTCTGAGTGGATCAACTTTGGCTAAACTGTTTCATATAGCATATATACGGAAACCAGTCCTAACCTTAAAATGACAGTAAAGTACACCAGTAGAGCTGTTTATCAGAGGTCAAAATGACCCCTGCGTGATAAAGAGATAAATGTGAACCACGGATTTCACCAAAACACGGAAAAGAGGGTCCGAGAACATGAAACCAACCAGTTCTCTAAGAAAGAGGCACAAACTTTGCAGTTTCCTCCTTCTACACCAACTTTCCCTTCCACATTTGGCATACTATAAATCTAATTTCACCCCAGCAGCTCACACATCTGGTGAAACAACCCAACACAGCCCTGTCTGAAATACAACCAGGGCCAACTGCCACTAAATGGTGTGTGTTTCTCCTTTATTTCTCCAAGGTGGCCTCATTTGTCGAGCATTTCTATCTACCACTCCAGACCATAACGTGCACACCTTCATCTCACTGTCATCACCACAGGCTGGACAGTACGGAGGTCAGAGCGCTCACACTGAAAACATTTTTTGATGCATATCGCCCAAGTGACACAAAAAATGAAGGACGCAAGCTAAACATACTTAATGAATTTTGACAATTTCTTTGGCCTTAATAGCTGAATAAATGTGATTCATTTGATTTGTTGTACTTAGCATTTCCAATACGCGTATCTAAAATTCTTCAGCATCAGGTATGTTTGTGGGCCTGTAGGCTAACAACACCATGAATTCTGGTGTCCCTTATGGATAATTATAAGGTGCATCTGCAAATTTAACTCAGTGTTCAGAGGAGCACAAGGAAATTACCATTATTATTATTATTATTCCTTTCGTGCAACCATCTTGTCTCATGTCATCCATCCCCATAGACAATCTTTGATCCTCTCATCATTCTAAAGTACTTCCTCCCATTTCTCCAACCCACAGACACGGAATACTTGAAGAGGATATTTCCCAACCGCTTGAAGGAAAGTGTGTTCCACCTTTGTTATAACAGGATAGGACAGAAGATTTCTATTTGTGACTACTGGAAAGGTAAGGGTGAGGTTTGAGTGTGTGGAGAGGATATTAGCGACACACTCTGAGCTATATCGTCTTCCTCTACAGACCCTCATCACACGTCAAGTTACCTGAGGAGCAGCAGCTTCTTGGCGATGCTGGATGGTGACAGATCTCACAAGGACCTTGAAGGTAAAGATTTATTGCCAGAGATGTTTGGTATGATGCATGTGTGTTTTGAAATCATGGATCCCCTCCCCACTCCCCGACATCTGTAGTGTGGAGGGAAAACTTCCTGCGCATCAAGAGGCTTGTTCTGATTGGAGGACCAGATGATGGCGTCATCACACCTTGGCAGTCCAGGTATCTGTTTACTACATATGGACTCGAGTCGCTTTGATTCTGGTAAATAGTCCCGTCTTGTACCATATATTTATATTGATTTTCTATTTCTACTGTACCAACGTGGCAGAACTAACCCTTCATGATGTTGAATCCTCGTGATGTTGGAGCCCTGCAGATTCAAACCAAAGAAATAAAGGAACCAAAATCTATAATATGTAATATTCCCCCACACACACCAACTAGTGAATTTGACCTGTTCATCCAACCTTCACATACCACTAAGCGAATTGCAGGGGCAGTGGGCAGCACTTCAATGCACCCTTGGTGCCTTGCTCAGGGGCACCCCAGCCCCATCCTGGGATTTGAACAGGCAACAAGCCCAATTCCTTTCCTCTGGGGCACAAACTGACAATGAACATTCTCCTCACATGGACTAACTTTATTTTTTTGTACCCAGCCACTTTGGTTTCTACGACAACAGTGAGAATGTGGTAGAAATGAGGAATCAGGATGTAAGTTACAAACATCACTGCAGGTGTTGTGCAAAGGAAATTTAAGTCCACTCATGAAACTTCTCCTCCCAGTTGATGCATTTTTCTCTTCTTCCCCCACTGACAGTTCTACGGGAATGACACGTTTGGCCTGAAGACACTGGACGCTCGCGGGGACGTGTCCCTGTGTCTTCACTCTGGAGTCAAACATGTTCACTGGCACTCAAACTTTACAGTGTTCCAAAGCTGCATGGAGAAATGGCTCACATAAAGACAGATGACACTCTGTCTATGCACGACACCTGCTTTTACCTAATTGCACGTCTTTTTCTAAAAGTGTCTCAGTCTTGGAATACAAACTCAGGTTTTATTTATGTTACAGGAATCTAATCCAGTGAATACTTTATCATATTTGACTGTACCTATTAACAATTAAGTCCATTCTTCATCTTAAAGTTTAGAAATATATACTTTGCCTGACTCAATAGCAGCTTCAAGCTCTTATATTTTACTTGCTTTGATGTTACTTGTTTTAAACTACAAGTATTTTCCTGCAGTGAGAGGGAGGCTTTAGAGGCGGGCGAGAAGCTCAGTCACCCGGGAGGAGCTCAGAGGAGCTCAGACTGGAGCCAAGCGCTCCTTCACATTGAGAGGAGACTGGGGGCGGGTGTTCCAGACATGGCCCACTGGGAGGAGGCTCCGAGGAAGACCCTGGAGGGACTCTGTCTCTCAGCTGGCCCTGGGCAAGTGATGGGTCCACCCTCAGCCCGCAGCCAATGGTGTGCCGACACCAGCCAGACCAGCACCCAAATCCGGGTTTAGCGACTCAAACAAACTCAAACTATTTTTGGCGGCCTTTAAGGCTGTTTTAGAATAAATGAATATTCAAATACCCCCTGACTTTCTTTGATAAGGCTTATATTTAATGGAAGGTGTGCTACACATTTCATTCAGACAAGAAACTACAGTGAAAATGCTGAAGGTTTGGCCGACGTTACTCCACTTTACTGCCGACATGAAAACTCCACTGCTCACATTCAAAGCCGGGCAGCTTTAAAAACGTTTGATACCTCAAGGATCAATCTGTCTCAGCAAGTTTTACACGTTAATATGGACAAAACCTGTTTAGTAAGAATAAAGTATTTTCTCATCCTGACTGTAAAAGGTACACCTGGATGAATTCAAAAAGTGTCTTCTTGTTTTTGTACTGTATTTCACACTTGCTTTAGTGGAGCCTGTTTAAAATAAAACATACATTATAGGGGGAAAAATGTCTCTGCCTACAATGCAGCATTAAAAAAAATCCTTATCTTGAACTTGTGTATGTGTGTATACTTTCAGTTATTAACTACTTTCTCATTGTTGTTATTGACATTATTGACAACAGGTCCTTCAATTAAAAAAAGTCTATTATGCTGCTGAATGTCTTTAAAATGATATACTGGCCCTCCTAGCGGCATCAAACCTTTTATGTTTTTTAATTGCTTTGATGTAACTTGTTATAGACTATAAGGTGATGGATATACACATGTAGTGAAAACAGGTTAACATTATTCAACTATGTCATTACTTGCCAATATAAAGAAAGCGTGCCTATCCAGAACTCCTGACAGGGGAAGGTCACCCTCTGACAGTGGGAGGTCACCCTTCGACAGTGGGAGGTCACCTTTTGACAGTGAGAGGTCACCCTTTGACAGTGGGGGTTCACCCTTTGACAGTGAGAGGTCACTCTCTGACAGTGTGGGGTCACCCTTTGAGGACTATAAATCCGATAAAAGTCTCCAAGCGATCGATCAGTTGGTAGGACAGGATGTAACAATGCAACAGGATGGAAAGGAAACTAGTCAGCCAGCTACAAACAGGCAGGTGGAATCGTGGTCATGTGCTTCAAAGTTCTTGTATTTTTGCAGTCATGCTGTTTACAGTACATGAAAACTAGAATAATCAGATACGGGTGTCGAGGGTTCATCTACCCGAGTTTCCATCAGTTCTATTCAGAATTTGAACATTTTTAATACCTTTTCTGTGCTGTGATGGTACTATTTTTCCATTTGACCCATGTCCAGCTGTTTCTATACTTGTAACCATTCTCTGTCTATTTTCTTCATTAGCTGCCAGCGTTCCTGTTTACAAACCGAATGTAAATATCATCATTATGGGATCCATTGATCCCCATCTGACCCTTAGATGGTTGTAGTCTGCATCATTTGCAAATTTCTAAAATTTGGTGTTAAGTGAATTGACAGCTACATATTGGCAATTATAAACTACAGTTTTGCCAACCCAAGCTTCCCACAGCGCCTTGGACCACTAATTACTGACTCCTAACCTGCACAATGGAGGTAGAATTTCACTTTCCCTGAAGTAGGACGGGAAAACAGCTGATCTGTGCTGACTTTTCATTGTATTTCTGACGCTATAGTTCCAAAGATTCCCGACCTATATTATCGGTAGTTCATTTATAATGAACTTTTCAAATTTCCTAACAGTTGTAGAAGCAAGCATCTAACATTGGGATGCCATCATCTTGATCCCTTGTAGGTGTTTACATGGGAACAATGGCGTGGCTGCTGGTAACGAAGGGCACACCACATCGTCACATCCACGTCGAGTCAGTACTCCCCAACGCAACCAAGCAGCCACTAGCAAACACAGTCAGTATTTCCACTGTTTCTTACTTAAATGTAAATCTGTTAACGCATACATGACGTTATAATTGCAAGCCCTAACCTTGAGCTAATGCATTGAAACAATCTCTTCAAAGTTTACTGAGGTCTTTGGGGCTAAAATACTCTGTGCTTTGTTACAGATAAGGAAGAGAGTTCCCAGTTGAAGCCACAGACTGGGTAAGAATTATGTCATTCTGGTCTGTGCATTGCAATAAACTAAATTACTAGCCTCATCTTCTCTCATTCCCATTTCAGGGTTACTGAGAGTGAAACGAAGAGAGGTTGCCTTTTTTCTGAAATGGTTTGTGCTTGTTCTGGCATATGGTGCTTTGATTTTCCTAAAATACAACCCTTCAGAATCTTGTTCTTGTTTTTTTTATAAATCGCAGAAAGACAAGGGGAAGATAGTGAACCAGATGAAAAAGTTCACATCGAAATTAGGTAATGAAAAATCTGGAATCCTGCTTACTTGTCGGTGCCAGTAGGCCGGTATGGAAGGGCTTTTGTTGCTGTTTTGATCTCTTGCGGGTGACAATTTGTCTGCATGTGCTTTTAGCTTTCCCACATTCGCGCACACCCACAAGGGAGGTCACAACCGAGCCCGAGGGTGAGAAAGAGCCAACAAAGACGTATGGTGTACAGCTCCTCAACATCCCCAAAATTTCTAAAAAGTTCCAACGAAGTCGTGTCATAAAGGTAAAATATGAGCAATAATTAGACAGTTGGGCTGTGTGAGAATGGCAGTCGGAATGTTGGACATGTGACATACTCTTGTCACATATTGCAAATGTCTTGTGGACACACCTTTGGTACATATGTTCACAGATTATTCTTCTGTTGTCCTTTCAGTCACCCTCTCAAGATAAGGAGGAAGCCTCTATTGGTGAGGGAGACGATAAAGACCATGGTTAATATTATCTGACATAACATAAATATGCTATAATGTTGTCCCCTGTGTCTCTTTAGATATCTTTGAGCTTTTCATAAAATCATTAGACAGTACAGATAGTGAGGAGCCTGAGAAGCTGCACAGGGTGAGAAATGCCCAAAACATCTTTCTTCATTATTTGCTACTTATTTTTGTCCATTTATCTGAGTCCTTTTTATGACTTTTTTAATGACGCTAAAGCTTTAAAGCTTTAGCGTCATTAAAAAAGTTTCAGGAGCTTTAAAGCTCTTTGTTCACCACTGAGGATGTTGTAAGGTGCTCCATGAAGTCATGTTTGACAAGTCTTAAATGCCCCCCGATCCGTGTTTAGGCCACAATACTTCACTTTCAGGGCAGCATTAGCTAAATAAGACTTAACTTTCTGTTTTCAGAAGAGTGAAGAGGGCACAGAGATGAAGATTAGCACCTCTTCTGAGGTGCCCCCAGATGACCTTCAAAAGGAACACATTTCAAGTCAATTTAAAAGGAAGCATGTGACCATTCAAGGGTATGACATCACCATGGCAACATCTCTTATCAGCAAGCATATAAAGGATGTTTTTAATTTTTTTTAGCAGAAGGCAGAATGTTAATGTAAATTTGACTTAAAGTCAGAGATTAATTAATCTTCTATATATCAACAGGGAACCAAAGCAGGATAAACCCAAAGGTCAGGACAGGCAAGAAAAAGAGGCAAACAAAGGAACCCCACGCAGCACGGGCCTTCAGCAAAAGACACATCTGAAAGAGGTCCCAGCGACCAACTTAAGTGGCACCTTAAAGACTGAAGACAGGTATGAGCTCCATGATTATGCAGGTGGGTGGCACCTACGGGTCCCCACTTACCTCCATTGTTTCATAAAAGAAATAAAGGGAGATCATAATAGATCAAACCCAAATCTCTCCCAATGCTTCTCTGTATTTTCTAAAGGTTGTTCAACATTGGAGGTGTGGAAAATGAGGTAAATATTAAATCCTATAGATCGTCAAGGTAAAGACTCCAAGAAAAATAGGGAATAATATGTGAATGTTATGTGCAGATCACTGAAGACATGTTTAGGTGTATGTCACCGGTGTCGTCATCAGATTGCCCCACTTTTGATGATCTGCGGCTCATCTTTAAGAACCTGAAAATTGGTAATTACTCTTCATGTTTCCAGCCAACTTCAACACCCAGTTAACCTTACAGACCATGCGATGCACACCAATCCTGTCTTTACAGACCCAGTTAGCCAGGTTGAAGTGATGAAGATGGTCTGGAAATACATGTGCTCCTTGAATAACGAAAAACGTCACACTGAGCAGATGTCGTGCGACATCAGCTTCCTTCAAACAGACAAGATAGACTTACAGGGCAACATGGAGAGGCTCAAAGCTTCCTTTACCGAAGTAGAGTCTAACCTTATGCAGTTGCAAAAGGAAAACACAAACCTCAAGTAGGTCCTTCATGTGCTGTGATTGTTCCCCATTGTTGTCCAACATTAATAATAAAATCGGCATCGTTCTGTTGTTTTAATTGATCAACGGGAAGTAAATTTCTGCTTGATGCTTAGATATCGACTGCAGCAGCATACCACCACAGAGCAGGTCAGGGATATAAAAACACAACACCAGGCTGGGGTTCAGAAGAAAGCAAAGCTGGAGTTCAGCCTCAGAAGAGTGGAGGAGGAAAACATTAAGTTATTGAACCAGGTAGACCATCTTAACGTGTTCAGTAGTTTTGTGGCTCTCTTATCAGTCAAGGCACTCATATAGGTTATCTTTCCTCTCAGCATGAACGGGAATACAACGACGTGCACAGCCTGGCGACTCAAGAGCAATGTGCTCGGGAGGAGCTGCAGAAACAGCTTGACAGCTGTCTCAGGAGGCAGCAAGAGCTGGAGGAGGAAAACAGTTCAAACAAAAGGAAATGCAACAAGGTCAATTTCGGCTCCTCCGTCGAACAGTGTCATGTTACGATGTTTACATAGTCTAACTGTTTGTTCCAGCAGGAACAGACTGGTAACATATACTGATATTTGTGGTCTTGTGAGTGAAACCAAACTCTGAACTGGTGTCCACAGGTTTTGGGTCAGCTCACCGAGGCCAGCAACAAGGAAAAAGCCATGCGGCAGGAGATTGACGCCCTAAGGGACCAGTTAAGCACCCTGAAAAGAGAAGGCGGTCTCAGAGAGAATGTGCTTTTGGAGGAAAAGGAACTTTTCCAGGAGCAGCTACAAGACACTGTGAGAAATTACAAAGTCGGCGCCAACGCCCTGAACAAGCAAATCGAGTGTCTAAACTCAAGGCTGTCTGACACAAAAACCCTCCATGAGAACGAGCGTGTGACTCGCGAAAGGCTGGAGGCAGAGCTAAAAACCATCCAATGCCAGCTGGCAGAAGTGGAGAAAAAGGCTGACCTATCCCATATAGCACAGTCAGACATCCAGAGAACTCTGTCCCAGGAGAACGAGCGTCAGGAACAACTCATTAACAACCTCAAAGGTTAGTCGAAGTGGGAAGGATCCCAGCATTTTGGTCAACATTCCGACATTCAGCCAAAAAGTTCTGTCTTTTTGCACCAAATGCCAAAATGTCTTTTTTTTTATTTATACAGAGAAAATTATCAACATGCAGAAGAAGTATAACCATTTGTCCCAGAAATTGCAACAGGCAAAGGACAGTGAGTCTGACATGGAGAAAAAAGCGAAGCAGCTCACGCAGCAACTTCAGGAAAATGTTTTAAAACAGAAGGTCCTACAGCAAGAAAAGGACCAAGCAGACACGGATTTCATCATGAGGGAGAAGAACATGCAAGCCAGGATCTGCAGTTTGCAGGATGAGAAGAAGGAAATAAAGGTGAGGCAGGGAGTGATGAGAGGGTTCAGCATTTCTCTTCACCTCTTCTCAACCTGTTGCCTCTCTGGATTCCCTCTGATTGCAGGCTTGTCTGCAAAAGACGGAGGAGGAACTTGACGAAACCCTCAAGAAGCTGTCGATGAGTGAGGGCGCTGTAGAGGTGAGCAAGCAATTCCAGCTCGAACTGGAGGAGGAGCGCAGCCAGCTCATCAGAAATTTGGACACCTTTGAACAGCAGGTATGGACAGCCAACAGGGGCTCCTTGTCTCATTACGTCTATATTTCCTATATCTCAACTGCATTATAGGAGGAAATGTACGTGGTTTATTCACATAGGGGGCTGTTGCAAACACAGTCTGAAAACCTGAACTGACATTGTTGCCACGTGTTTTTGTTTTTTCCAGATGGAGAAAGACAAAGACATGCACAACGTTCTAATGCAGGAGAAGAACGCGGTGGAGAGGAGACTCCATCAGGAGATGACCAAAGCCTCAGATCTTGAAAAACAAAACTACAGGTGACATGATACACATCCACAAAATCTGGCACGCATCCGTCCCTCTGTGGATGAAAACACACACACACACACACACACACTTTTATGATTTGCTAACAATGCTCATCACCTTCAAGGATACAAGCGTCGTTAAGAAACAAAAGGAAGAAGCTGCAAGACCTGGACAACGACCAAGCCGAGTCTCTAAGACGGATGAAAGATGAGGTTTGTCTCAGATCCGGTTTTATGCTTTAATCTCAGAATAATACGATTTAGTGCTTTTTTTCTCGTTATCAGTCTCTTTTTACTAAATGCATTATATCCACTTGGTTGTTTAAACCTTTAAAGTATTTAATTGTTAATTAAGATTTGTCAAGATTTTTTCTTTTTGTGCTTACTTATTTGTACATTTTGTTTTATGGCAACTGTTTTAAGAGTTTAAAAGAGGAAAACAAAACCAATTTCTCCCAATTTGTGTGAGCAGATAAGTAAGATGCAACACAAGCTGGACATAGAAGGAACCATTCGGAGTCAGATGGAGCAGGAAACCAATTATCTCCGAGATCAGCTGGACCAGTGTGCGAGGAAAAACGGAGAGTTGGAGAAGGAGGCCCTGGATCTCAGGTACCAAATGCTGATCCTTCAGAGTGAGCACTGCGGGGAAATCCAGTGGGACCATCAGCAACAGCAAGAGCAGCTCAAGCAGTTCCAGCAGGTAAAAGCACCTCCCACAAATGAACCTCCCTTCTAGGGAGGCCTCCCCAGCAGATGGGGTCAAATAGCTGCTCGAGTCCATCTTGGGTCCAATTTTGACGACTAAACTCGTTTTGACTAAAAAAAACCCAAAAAACTCATTTTTGTCTCCCAGGCATCACCCAAACTACAGGATCAAAAGAAAACAGCAAAAATGGACATCACAAACTCTGAGGTGGAGGAAAGGTTTGAAAAGCTAGAAAATGAACTGAGTCGGGTGATCGAGTCTCAAGACGCTACGCAGAGGGAGCTGGAGAGGTCCAGACAGCTGTACATACAGCAGGTGGACACCAACAGGGCCCTGGAAAGGAAACTACAGAGGTGAGTTTGATTCACATTTATTCCTTTGATCTTGTTTTGTGGTACAAAGAAAAAGGTCAATCGTATGACTGATCATCCTTTTACTGTGTTTTCTGCCCAGGACCAAAAATCGACTCACTGAAACGAGTGAGATGTTGTTCCGACAGGGGCCAACATGTACTACGTCACATGTGAGCTAACAGGACAGGACGCAGGCGCGGTCTTGCAAACATCTGGAGTACATACCTGGACGTCCGTACTTGGAACGTTCTGCCGTCACTGGCGCTTTTGGTGAAATGCGTTGTGGGATATCTAGCTGTATCAAGTCCACACAAGTCACGCTCACCTGTTAAAATGGAGGAAGCAGGTGTCCTTGTTGGAGCAGACTTGGCAGGTTGTGAACTTTGAAGAAGTCTTTGTAAATTCTCAGTCATCCAGGTCATTGTATCCAAGGTAGTCAACTGGACTGGGTTTCTTCTCTTGAAGACGTTTCGCCTTCTATCCAGAAGGCTTCTTCAGTTCTGAAATCGCTGGGGAGAGAGCTTGAAAATATATAGCCCCTGTGGACCATTTGCATGCTAATGATCTGGGTGGTCACCTGAGAGTCGTTAGCAGGGTCGTTGGTCAGGTCGTTCACCTAGTTTCTGTTGAGGTGTCTCCCCTTTGTCTGCTGGGTCACATGGTGATGAGTCACTGGGTCTCCTGGAATGGTGTGAATGTTTGTTTTGCTGTTGGAAGGAGTGGAGGACTGCATTGTATGTGGGTGATAGGAAGTGCCTCAGGCCACCACCTCTGTTTAAGGATGGTTTCTCCAATTTAACATGGATAGCTTCCTTGACCCCCCTTTTCAAACCAGCGGTCTTCTCTGGCCAGTATCCTGTCCTCGAAGGAGTGCCCACTCTCCTTTAAGTGTAAGTGGACTGCTGAGTCTTGACCCGAAGAGGTGGCACGTCTGTGTTGTGCCATTCTTCTGCTGAGAGGTTGTTTGGTTTCCCCAATGTACAGTTCCTTGCATTTCTCCTGGCACTGTACAGCATAAACAACATTACTTTGTTTGGGTCTTGGTGTCTTGTCCTTTGGATGTACTAACCTCTGTCTGAGAGTGTTGCTGGGTTTGAAATGAACCGGTATGTCGTGTTTCTGGAGGATCCTCCTAAACTTCTCCGAGACTCCAGACAGGTAGGGGATGGAAACGCTGCGGCGTTTGTTTCTCTCCTCCTCTCCTTTGCTGAGGTCTCGCTTTCTTGAGGTTTTGGTGAAGGCCCAGTCTGGGTAGCCACATGTTTTGAGAGCTGTCTTAATGTGGTCCTGTCCATGTGGCCTCAAGAAAGCCAGACCCCAGCAAAGGAGAGGAGGAGAGAAACAAACGCCGCAGCGTTTCCATCCCCTACCTGTCTGGAGTCTCGGAGAAGTTTAGGAGGATCCTCCAGAAACACGACATACCGGTTCATTTCAAACCCAGCAACACTCTCAGACAGAGGTTAGTACACCCAAAGGACAAGACACCAAGACCCAAACAAAGTAATGTTGTTTATGCTGTACAGTGCCAGGAGAAATGCAAGGAACTGCACATTGGGGAAACCAAACAACCTCTCCACAGAAGAATGGCACAACACAGACGTGCCACCTCTTCGGGTCAAGATTCAGCAGTCCACTTACACTTAAAGGAGAGTGGGCACTCCTTCAAAGACAGCCAAGTAAGGATACTGGCCAGAGAAGACCGCTGGTTTGAAAGGGGGGTCAAGGAAGCTATCCATGTTAAATTGGAAAAACCATCCTTAAACAGAGGTGGTGGCCTGAGGCACTTCCTGTCACCCACATACAATCCAGTCCTCCACTCCTTCCAACAGCAAAACAAACATTCACACCATTCCAGGAGACCCAGTGACCACCACCATGTGACCCAGCAGACAAAGGGGAGACACCTCAACAGAAACTAGGTGAACGACCTGACCAACGACCCTGCTAACGACTCTCAGGTGACCACCCAGATCATCAGCATGCAAATGGTCCACAGGGGCTATATATTTTCAAGCTCTCTCCCCAGTGATTTCAGAACTGAAGAAGCCTTCTGGATAGAAGGCGAAACGTCTTCAAGAGAAGAAACCCAGTCCAGTTGACAGAGAAAACTACCTTGGAAACTTTGAAGAAGAACTGTACTTGAGCAGCGATTGATGACATTTCACAAGAGGACAAAGAGGAAACGTGTATGTCCTCACCTCTCATCCATGGCCGGAGGAGCAACAGCTTCAATGTATCATCTCATCACAAAATTGAAATATTCCCTTTTTGAATAAAATACTTTTTTTAAATGTATGATGTATTAATTCTTACTTACTAGCATTAGACACACACACACACACACACACACACACACACACTCTTCCTGATGTTGCTATCTTTGGGGACTGCCACATCTATCACTATGTCCACTTGGTCCACATCCATAATATGGACGTGCCACAAGATCTTAGCTCAGTTATTGTCCACCATCTTAAGAGGCCCGAGGTGTGGTGTCCCACTTTGATCTGGGAGTTTCCAGTCCCAACGGAACGGATGTTCCCGTACAAGTGTGTGTGTGTGTGCTCGCGCATCCTGTTTATTTACATTTTTTACATATTTGTTACCTAGTTGAGGTGAAAAGTGAAAGTCAATGCAATTCTGCCTTATGTGCTGCGCGTGACATGTGAGAGCAGACGGGGCGGGGCGTGGAGCAGGTATTTGCCCGTGACGTCACCAAGGTGACACCCACCCTCCGCCTTCTGCAGTGTGCTGCAACGTCACCACAGCTCAGATCTCTGTCGGTGGACTTTAGAATCTGTTTTAAACCTCTAACGCACCGATTTAGGGAGGTGTTGGGATCCATTTGTGAACAGGAGAATCCGGAAGGACTCAGACGTAAGTTTACGCTTTGACAACGCGTTCAGAGTAGAAATCTGATGCGACAACTTAAGGCTGGGAAAAGAAACGCAGGTTTGCCTTCATGTTGCAGCTGCTTTTAGTGGATCCGCTCTTCTCCACCTTTTAAAGAGCTCTTCTCTTGATTTATGCGCGTGTCCAGGCAAAGAAAAGCCCGGTTTGATTTAGTCGCCTGTGGACCGTCTGATCAAAATGAAGTTTCGTTGCGAACAAGTGAGCTCAAGCGGCTCTTCATAAATCAGAAACATCAGATATGACCTTCCGGTTAGAAAGTGCACTTTATTACACCTTTCTGAAGAGCTGTCAGTTGGAGCCTGTCGTAAAGTTTGTTCCGCGCCCCTTCAGTCAGACATTTAATCACTGATTAGTTCGCGTAATTATGGCCACTTTTAACACTTTTCACCCAGCAAAGCCAGTTCTTGGATCTGGCTGGGAATGACACAGTTGACAAAGCTGTATTTTTAACTCTCAATCCCTCACAATAGGGCGAACGTCGTCCAGCCTCCATTCACAATGTCCTCTAGTGGTAAAAGCAATATTTGTCGAATATGCGGCGGCGCCCTCATGGGAAACCAAAGGCGATGGCTGTTTGGGGGCCAAAATAAAAAGAATGGTCACCCTCAGACCCCAACGGAGCCCACGAGACAACATAACCTGTCCTCGCAGAACAGCCCCTGGGGTGAGTCTGAAACATTTACATTCTAATTTCAGACAAAGTCCATCTCTCTCATCTTACGTGTTTTTTTATCCGGTCACAGGAAGTACTTTATCATTGGGGTCAGCCGGATCTCTTTCCAAGTCCCAGTTGTCCCTGAGCTCTTCGTCCAAGGGTGTTGATTTGCTGTCCGTGTTGACCCACATCCTGGGGCAGTCTGTGCCGCGTGGGGGCGAGCTGGGGGAATTCGTGTGCGGTAAATGCGTTTGCATCCTCGAGCGGGTGTTCAGGTTTGACTCTGTCATAGCCAGGGTACGGGTGCTTTCATCCGAGAGGCTGCAGAAGCTGACGCAGGAGCGAAACAAGATCAGGCAATGGGTGTGCAAGAGCTACCGCCAGAGACACCTGCAGGACTTTCAGAGCTGGGGCAGCACCAGTGAGGAGGATGGCGAGTGGGACAAGGAGGGCTACAGGGACATGCTCAAAGAAAATATGGCGCTCTCCGAGTATGAATGCTGGTCTGAAAGGTGGGACGCGTGTCCGTATTTTATAAAAACAGGTAAAAGGTGCAGAAAGGGGAAAGGATGTGAAGGCTGTGATGTCCTACGGGTATCAGACTCGGATTATGAGGCGGTGTGTGGGGTTCCACGCCACTTACCCTTCCAGCCGTCCTCTCCGTTTGGGTTAACGCGGGACAAGTCCCAGAGTATGCCTCTGCACTGGCAGGGGGAGCCGTCCATCAGTTCCAGTCCTCGATCCCTGGCAGGCTCCACTCCCTCCCTTCATGGATCTTTACACAGTGAATCCATTCATTCTCTGGACTCTCCGGATGGCCACGACCCGTTTGACTCACCGGGTGTCTTTCCAGCCAACTTTGTGCTGAAGGAGCTGAAACGGATTGAAGGAAAGATGGTCAGATCTCCCGCAGGAAGCAGGATCCCGGTTCTGCGCAGGAACAACGGCAGCTACTCGGAAAAAGCAGAAGAGGCAGCATCACCTTCGGTGAACAAGGCGCTGAGCTTTGGGACGTTGGAAAACGGAGACATTGGAATGGACGGAGAGGTCAGAGACGTGCTCACGGACCTGAGAGATGAGTTCCTGCCTCTTCATCAAGAGGTTAGTAGCTTTGTGCTGTTATCTTTGGACTTAACACTTAAAAAAAAGAAGTTGTAAACATGATTAAAATGGTGAATAGAAAATGCCAAATGGAATTAATCATGAGTTGCTTCTGCGGTTTGGTGCCACTATTCGATATTGTCTCCCAGAGGTTTTATGTGTGAGACCTCTCTTTAATAGGCTGATTTGTCATAAAGGAGAGTGTTCACACACTTTCTCCCATTTATTTAGGGAAAAACCTTTTGTTTGTTTAACTGCGAACTGCTGCCAAAGGGCATCGTACCGTGTTTACTTCAGGGAGACCTTTGACCATCTGTGTCGGTCAACATTGACCGAGTTACTGACCCAAATGAATCTGTGGTTTCAGAACCGGGTCCGTCGCACTCTCAGTCATCTGCGAGGTCAGCTGGACAAAGCAAGGTCGCCTGCCGGGACGCCGGGGGCGGGACCCGACCAAGGATGGAGTAGACAGTGTGAAGTTGATGGATCAGCTCCCGTAAGTGATACGTTTGCTGTCATCAAAGGTAGCAAACGCACCAACAGCTCCAAACTGATTATTACCATAAAACGAAGCAGAATGCAGCAGCGTTGCCGGTGGCGACTGTGGTCAGGAAACCAAGACAAAGAAAAATAAATAAGGATGAATACAAAGATGCTTCTGTGAGAACATTCTATCGGCAGCTTGTGACTTTTGGGATCATGTGAGGTTTGAATCTGTTGAAGAAGTCAACCTGTTTCTTTTCTCCTTCGTGTCTGTTGCTTCCTGTGTGGGTTTTTATTTTAGGTGGTGCTCGACTACACTCGGTGGAGATGTGGCACACTTTCCCCATCAGCTGTTTGATGGTTTTCTTCAGGATTGTTAGAATCACAGCCTTAGGTGTCATTGCCCATAACTGTGACATAACATCAACCCAAATAGATCTTCCCAGAGTGGCGAGCTGGCTGGTGGAGTTTCTGGCAGGACTGAATGACCTTTGTTTCCCCTTTGATAAGCTAGCACCGGTTTAGCAAAGCTGGGGGACAAATAATGAATTGCGGTTTGTTTTTTAAAAAATATGAATATTTAAATCTTCACCAAATCTCAATATCTAAAAACAAGATGGACGACATTGGAACTGGGAGCTTTTTGGGAATGAATGTAACCATCTTCACAGATGTGGCTTTAAACGCAATAAAAATGGTTTAGTACACACAGCAACAATTCAGGGTACATAAAAAAACCCTCTGTGAATGTTGACCAAGCACAAATATCATTTTTTCCTCCTGTGGGAGGGTGTGTCCTTCAGTAGCAGACACAGTCTCTGGAATCTGGTCGAACTGGTGGAGTTTGCTCTGTGATAATCTTATGATTATGATTCCATCGAAAGGCCTCCCAGCTGCTCCGTAGAAGCACATGTGAGCTGTGTTTGTGTCCTCGTGTCCTAACCGTTCATCAGCTTGTTTAACGACACCAGGCCCCCTACTGGGCACCACACTGTGCACGCCTTACACGCAATTGGGGGGGAAAAAAAACAGGTTGAGGAGCCAGTTGCAGGTATGGGGGGGAGGGGCCGTGTTAGTGCGAGCGGAGCCATGTTTGCACGTGCACTCCCTGTGGTGGGGTTGCACAGTAATGTTGGTAGAGTAGAAGCGCATCCTCCCACTTTGAGGTTTCAAGAACAGAATCTTTAATCTTTTACTAACTGTATTCTTCTATGCTGAAAGGTCAATGTTTCCTTTTCAAAAATGCCTCCGACTCAACAGTTTCTGCTTAATTTTTAAGGATCGATGATGCAGAGAATTAAGTGTTGCTCTTCAATCTCTTGCTAATGGACACGTGCACCATTGGGGGAGCTGTTCTCTAATCTCTTTGGTAACAAAGTAGCGGCCTTGTTGGCAATGGTTGCTTTCCCTGTTGAAATGTTTCCAAAGGAACATTTACTGCTCTGCATTTTGAAATGAATGATTTGTTGTGCTCTTTCTGTTGGTCGCTGGAGCAGACGTGCGACAGTTTCCTGCTTCTGAGCCTCGGTCACTCCCTCCACAGCCGAGAGCGCGTCATCCAGGTGGGTGAACTGAGGGCCGAGGGCAGCCGTTTGAGCAAATCAGTAACTTTAGAATTTATTTTCCTTGTATTTATTATCACCTGTCTGCGCTGAGCTTCCTTGGTGATGAAGTTGTACTGTGATTGAATCACATGAACTCAAGTAAATTCACTCTTTGTGTCACAATTTGTTGGTAACCTGGCAACAGTTTAGCAACAGTGTATGTGTTCTATCATGGGTCGTGCTCTTCTGTATATGAATTTGTTTCGGGATTATGGTGAGCTGTGATGGAAAGATGGTGGCTGACGGCAGCTGCAGGTTGCTGCCGATGAGGGAAGCAACACCTTTAAAAAGTATTTAATCTGAACAACTGATTATTTCCTTTCTTGCAGGAGTGTTTGGGTCTAATCAGGAGAGTTTGTGTGGAGGACGGGACGGGGACTGAACTGACCAATAAGCTGACCGAGCATCTGAAGGAGATTCTCGCGGACAACAAGGTTAAAGCCACCGTCCTCCCGATGAGCCAGGCTAGCAAGAGCAGGCTGGGCTGAACAAACAGAATCAGAAAGCACCAACTTCAATGGCCTTGAAGCCATTTCTGTGATCAAAGAAGGCCTTGTTCTTTGACAGTAGATTATTTGGGGTAGTGACATGTCAGCACTGTTTTTGAAAACATTTATGGTTCAGGATTTAAAATATATTCTGCAGTTGTTTATTTCATGTATGAACTGGTAGACTGGTTACAGAGGCTTATATTAAATTGTGAATGTAGCTGAAAGCATTCGGTATTCAAGATCTTTGTCCTGGCTACTGACAGAAACTCTCTTGGGGGGGTCTTTAATTTATAATTCCAGTTATTTCCAAGCTAATATAATGGCTTTAAGTGTAGTTAAGTTTTAAATTTAGGTGTAAAACTTGCTGATTTGTAGACTGCTCTGGAAGCTCTGAGGTCTAAAATGACTGCCACAGAGACCAACATGGAGAAAGAGATCAGTTCTTTGAGGAAGGCAGGAAGAGATCGAGAGCAAGACCTTGAAACCCTCAACAGCGTGCTGCAATGCAACCAGGATCTTATCAATGTGAGAACGTATACACACACACTCACCTGTTAACGGCTGTTCTTTGGGCAGTACACAAATTCACATTAAGGTTGCATCATGACACCCCTCAAATCTGATATTTTTTCAGGATCTGCGAGTGGCTCTCGGGGAGAAGGAACAAAAATTAAAGGAAGTGGAGAAAGAGGTGGAGTTGTGGAGACAAAAGGACCGAGCCCTCACGACAGTCCTGCAAGAGAAGGAGGCTCAGATCAGTCTTCTCCAAACTGCACTCCGGGAGGTGATAAAGCACGTTTGCCTTTTATCAGGGTCCTCGGGGTCGCTCCCCTGACCAGGAACGTTCCCCTAAATTCACATAATAGAAGACATCCCATTTAAAGAGAAAACAGATACATTTAACACTCATGAATAACCAGGCCAGTACACATGAAATGAGGCAGAATTATTTTTCAGGGTTGTTTACGACTGCTTTGATTAACCGTCTTCGGCTCAGGTCTGCCTTTTTATTTTTTCAATGCTGACTTTACCTGGATCCGGTCTTTATCCCACTCTGACTGTTCAGGAGTCCCCTGAGCTGGCTGATCTGTTTGAGCTCAGAGAGGAAAGTGGTGCCAGCCTGTGCCAGGAGGTCACTAAACTCACCACTGACCTGCAAGAATACCAGCTTATGGTTCAGGTGAGATAACAGCATTAAAGTGTGAATTAAATTTTCAAATGTATTTATAAATTTGTTGGGTTGACATAGTTGTGGAAGCAGGCGATCTTCAGCTGTCTGCTAGGTCTGGGCAGCGGTAGCGAGCCCTCGGACGCACCGTGCAGCAACATCCAGTCTTTTGCTTTTTTCCACCAGCATCAGCAGGAAAGTCACAGTCAGACAGTGACTGCTCTGGCAGCTGAACTGAGAGACATGCGGCTGGAGCTGAGGAAGAGAGAGAAGGAGAGGAGGGAGTCTGAAAGAGTCTGGCTGAACAGCAGGGAGGACTGGAAGACAGAGGAGGAGAAACTGATGCACAACCTGCAGAGGAGAGACAGGCTCATCCAGGTAGACTAAAGGAACTCACTCCTTTATAAGGGATATTGAAGATGAAGGTACTATATCAAGAATTTTAACCCCCCCTTTAGTTAAGAAGGTGATTTTAAAACTCTTGAGCATGTTATCAAATAACATTTGATGTGAGACTTGTGCTTGATAAGAGTTTCTTTCGTTGACACAGCAAATCCTGTTGGATGCTGAGGAGCGGGACCATCTGCTGACGGCGCTGCAGCAGAAGCTGTAGAGCAAACAGGAACCCCTCACTGCCATCAAACACAATTAGCTCGTTAGCCTGCAATGGTTTGCCCCCCCCCCGAAGAGTCGAGCACGCTTTTCATGAATGTGGGCACAGCTGCCCCATGTTCTTGGAGATAATTCCAGTAAGGAATTCTGTGGATTTCTTTTCATGTAATGGGAAATAATCTACTTTTTGTTGGTACCAGTAGTGAAAACCAATACAGGTTTACCATTTGTGACTTACACTCAGAATCATTTTAAAGTGGGTTATTTAATTTTCTGTGCTACAGAACTGTTCTTCTTTTGTTTGTTTTTTAAAGCAACAACTTGGGACAAATGGGGGAAATTAAGGACCAAAAGAATTTCAACTGCTTCAGTTTTATTGACCCACCCAGTTTTATTAATAATCTGGTTCCAACATCTTTCCTTAAATGATCCATACATAAAGATGGTGTTCCTTAACTCTAATGGTAACGGTAAAGGTCCAGACTGCCAGATTTTACTTATTAAAGGATGCTGCTGGTGCATTATTCATGGCTTTAAATGGGTTTTTATTGTAAGGCTTTTAAAAATATATATAAATTATTATTATTATTGTGTGAAGATGTCCAGAATATTTTGTGATGGGATGTTAATCTGGTGTATTGTCTGTTAATTATTCATATCATAAAGGACACATACACACAGCACCTAATTCAATAAATGAGAAACTGAGATGTAAAATTAAATAAAAGCTTTTCCGCATTGAAAGACATTGTTTTGTCTGCAAAGAAATTGAGACAAACTAATTCTTGTATGGTGGCGGCACGGTGGTGTGGTGGTTAGCACTGTTGCCTCACAGCAAGAAGGCCCTGGGTTCGATCCCCGGTTGGGATTGATTGGGGACTTTCTGTGTGGAGTTTGCATGTTCTCCCTGTGCCTGCGTGGGTTCTCTCCCGGTACTCCGGCTTCCTCCCACAGTCCAAAGACATGCATGATTGGGGATTAGGCTAATTGGAAACTAAATTGCCCGTAGGTGTGAGTGTGAGAGAGAATGGTTGTGTGTCTATATGTGTTAGCCCTGTGATTGACTGGTGTCCAGTCCAGGGTGTACCCTGCCTCCGCCCATTGTGCTGGGATAGGCTCCAGTCCCCCCGCAACCCTCAGTGGAGGAACAAGCGGTAGAGAGTGAGTGAGTGAGTGAGTGAGTAATTCTTGTATGGACCAACCGAGCCAAGTGCTGTGTATTTTGAGTGAAAGGGAAAAAAATCCAGCAGTGGGAATGTGATGACACACGAGTGGACAATATCTAATGAGCAGATGTGGAACAGCGAAGGGGTGTAGATGCTAATTAACGTGTCCAGAAGACTATATGGATCCCATTGGTTTGACTACTTTATCTCCCAAGAGGTTGGATTTTTGTTATCTTTCCTGGCTAATCAATGAGCATGATTCCTGGATTCCTGGACAGTGATCATTCTGGGCAATATGGCCCCAAAGCAGCACCTGTTGTCTCTGCAGTAAGTTTCCCCAACGGATCGATCTGCTTTCAAAAGTGCAGCCTCCAGCACTGTAAAAGTGTTTCTTGTATTTGTAAAACTGTTTTGCACCTCCTGTCCACTGTAGTATACAGTATATCTTACTCTAGACAATGTTCCAATATATAAAAGTCAAGTATGGTTTGATCTATGGGCAACATACTTTCTCTTAACACAAATTCTCATGGTAGTAAATTAGGCTTAACTGAAAACAATAAGAATATATTGATAAAAATATATTCAAATAATTACTCAGGTTTTAAGATGAGGGAAAGCCGTGTTTACAGGCCATTTCAGAACCTAGTTGTCAAAATTGCTTTTCAAAATGATATGAAATAAGTACATATCCTTATTATTACATAAAGTCTTTTGCAAGAAGAGGCATAAAGACTAACATGATTACTTTTACTTCACAGATATCTCAAGAGAACCTGCAAACGAATATCGTAAACGGATCCATATGACTCCCGGCCACTGGGGGCAGAGTAGAGCAAACTGCTGCAGTGACTGGGCAACATTTCAGGCAGCGAGTAAAGCGTTTATTCACCCGCGTGAGTTTATTCTCGCGCAAGGTTGTTTTGGTTAAGAAGTGTTTGCCGGCTTCATGTTGCAGAAAATAACCGCTTCCAATCGTATTTTCAATGTAATTCTTCCTTTTCTTTCTTTCTTTTCTACACTGTAACACTTTAATATTAAACATGGAGACAATCAAAGTCATATTTTTGTTTCTTTGACAAATGTTCTGCTTGAAAAAAGTCACAAACCTCTTTCTGGTCAACGAATTACTTAGTAAACGCAAAAGCATGTTTAATCCGTTGCCATAAAATTTTTCACTTGTCTCTTTTGTTGAATAAGTTCATATTTTAATTTCAATTAGACAAACCCCAAAAGAACCCATGTTAATTTGTCTTACGTAAATTATCTTAATCTATAAACAAGACTAAACCGTGATTTCGCTATATTATTATTAAAGTGTAATATCTGTAAAATACCAAAAAATAAATAAATAAATCACATTTTACACAAAGTTTTCTGAGATGTTTTTTATTTTATTATTTTATTAGTCTGCTAACTGAGAACAGTTATGTTCGTTGACATATTTTGCAAAAAGTTTTCCCTCATCTAAGTGCAACTAATGGTTAATCTAAAGTTTGGGATCATTGTGATCTCATAGCACCAAATAAGGTATAATGCAGTTCATAGCATATATTTTATGTTTCCATAATTGAATTGTATTTTTAATTTTTAAATGGTTCTCATGATCATTGCAAAGTAGGAAGGATCTCTAATCCTATTAGGGACTTTTAGTACAGTTTTTAAATAAATCTCAAAGTGTTCAATAAACCCTTAACCAACACTGAACCCTTAATAAATTTGCATTTATTCTTTAGGTTAATCTTGAATGTGTTTTAGGGTAAGGGGAGAGCATCTGCATATTTTATTGAAAGACGATATAATCATTATTTGGTATGAATGAACAAAACGCCTGGATGAGCACACAATGAACTTTTATTGGTGTCATGGGATTGAAACAGTGCCAGTGCTTCAGTCGTGCTCTTTAGAGGTTGCTATGGCTTCAGTTGTCCACCAGATGTCACCATCACTGAAGTCTTGAAGCTTTGAATCTTGTTCGGCACAATTGTTAGGAAAGTGGTGAAGTGGTGAAGCCTCAGTGCTTCGTGAGGCTTCACTTGCCCACCACTAATTGAAGGTTAAGAACAGTTTGATCCAAGAGAGGCGTAGAGACCTCGACAGAGTCCAAAAACAAGTCCACAAAGAAAAACTCACAACAATAGTCTGGTAACAAGAAGTCAGGGTTTCGCGAAGAGAACAAAACACTCCAACGCTCGCAAACTGGAGTCCAGTCTTTAAATAAGAGGCTAGATTGCCGATAGGTGCGTCAGCCTGCGGCACCAGCTGCGGCTGGAGAATGGCTCCACCACGCCCCCTGCAGGAAGAAACCCGTGTGACGGCTCTGTCGTGCCTCACTGTTGTCGGGGCTGGCTGGAAGAGCAATTCCCTGGCTGACCTGCAGGGGGAGTGCCAAGCGTTTCCAGTCGACCCAGCATGTTCACCTGCTCACCTGTGGCCCATCTGCTGGGATTGGCTGCCTGACGGGACCAGGTATAAAACCTGTCTGGAGAGCGTCGAGGAGGGCCCCCTCTCGTCCTATCTGGTGTGCTGCAGTGGAGTTCGTCAGATGAGCCCGGAGCTTGTCACGGCCGCAGGAGTTTGGAGTTTCCCTCTTTGTGACTATTTGGACTTTTCTGTTTTATATTCCACTGGGTTCTTTAATAAATGTTATGTTGGGTTGAAAATCCTCATCGTTGGTCTCCCCATTTGTATGTCATGGCTACCTTGAGCCAAGTATTCGTGACATATGGGGGCTCGTCCGAAGCTGTGAAGTTGGATCGTGGTTCGTGCATGTTGGTGGGTACGCTTTGAAGGTAAAGTGGGGAGTACCCGATCATTGAGTACGGCGTGCGTAATACGCTTGGGGTAGCTCATAAATCAGCTGCTTTGTTTTGGGGAAGACTGCTTTTGAGATTATTGGCAAAAATCCTTAGTTGAGGGGGTATAAAAAGCAAGTGAAAGCTCTTGACTTGAAAGCTGACTAGGTTGAGATTACGAGTTGTTTAAACAGTAGCGATCTCACTGGAGAGTTCCCTGTGGTAGGCTGTAGTGCGCTTTTGCGCTGTTTGTTATTTTAGTTTGTTGTTTTTGCACTGCGGCCTGGGTGGAAGACACAATCGTGGTTTAAGGTTTCCCGCAGTCTAGGAGGCCTGATTCCATTGGTGCGCGTGTTTAAAAAATTTCTGCTCTGGGGCTGAGTGCGAAGACTAGGGTTGAGTTTAGAGGGGGACGGGTTAGATACGGGGATCTCTCCGTAGCGCATCTGTAATCTTATTGATAGCCTGTGGTTGAATTCTTTGTTTCAGTAGTTTTGTGAACGTATACATAGGCTAAACAATGAATGACTATGATACTTTTATTTCTGCTCCATCAGAAAGGTTATTGAGAGCGCTTACGAGAAACCAAATGTTTGACTAGTAAACCATTATGGTATTGATTTGTCTATTCCCAAAAGTTCTAAGGAGGAGCTGTGTGAATTTATTTTACAAGCTTTAATGGAGAGACAAATTTTGCAGGAGACAACCCAACAGGAGGCTGTAGCTCCTAAGATGACTCTGTGGGATGGCTCCGATTTAACATTTGAGCAACGCAAAGAGCTGTTGTTACTGCAGAGAGAGCAGATGATTTTGGAACACGAACAGCAAATGCGAGAACAGCAAATGCGAAAACAGAAATTGGAGTTACAAGCAAGAGAAAGCGAAAGATTACTAGAGTACGAACGTTTAAAATGTCAGGAAAGAAGCAGAGAGCAGCATAGCCTGTTTCAGATGGTCAAGTTCCTTCCTAATTTCAACGAGCGTGACCCTGATGTGTTTTTTTCTCTTTTCGAACATGTTCTCGCTGATCGAGGCTGGACTGATGCTGATCAAGTGCTGCTGCTCCAAAAGGTCCTGGTAGGTAAAGGGCAGGAGGCATTCGTGGCGTTGTCTCCATCTGAGAAGCTGTCCTACCAGTGCGTAAAAGCAGCGGTACTAAAGGCGTATGAGCTGATACCAGAGCATTACCGTCAGAGGTTTCGAACATGGAAAAAAACGGAGAAACAAACGCATGTTGATGTGGCAAGAGAACTTATCAGTTTATGTAATCGATGGTGTACAGCTGTGGGCGTAAAAACATTCCAGGAGCTTTTTGATCTGGTCGTTCTGGAACAGTTTAAAAACATTGGGCCCGATTCACCAATATGTTCTTACGAATCTTCTTAGATTCTTTCTTAAGTTGTCCTTAAGAAGTTTTTTAAGAAAACCCTACGTCGGATTCATCAACGCGTTCGTAAGCCCCAGAATTGTTCGCAGCTGTGTTCTTAGATTGATGAATGCCATCTGTTAGTAAGTTGAAAGCGCGTGCCAGGTGAGTCTAATTAACATACGATTAGCATAAGTCACCGCCCACTAATGCCCATAAAAGGAACTGCAGCAGGACCCTGTAGACGGAGCAAAAAGCAGCGAAATGCCCAAAGCTTGCCTCTCCACGCCTGATTTCTGACGCCGTGTTGAACAATCAAGAAAGGATGGCTAACACGCTTGATAAAATTGCCTCAACCCTGATGACTATAGCCAACACGCTTAAAGAAATCAACGAGAATGTAAAAAAAAAAAATAAACGTGTAAAAGCTGTGCTCGGATTGTGACAATAATGCATTTTATTCACAAACGGGCAATTAATCGCGCTCGAACGTGAACCGCGTGCCTGCAGTCTGGCCCCATCATTGCGTCAGGACGCACATCCTCACGGGGTTGTGGCTCTGTGTCCAAACACATCCAGCGCCCCTTTAACATGCCGATGGTGCGTTCAATGGTGGAGCGACCGCGCGCATGCATCTGATTGAATAAAACTCCTGTGGAGTCTGAGGGTTGGTCAGTGGTGTCAACAACCAGGGAGCCAGGGCATATCCTCGATCCCCTAATAAAATAAATCAAGATAAAATCAAATAAAAAGACAGCTTTGGCATGGTTTCCAATTTGGTTGATTAATGTTAAGTCATTGGCACATTTACGTAATTTTAAAATTCTCCGTAAATCACAAAATAAATATGACAGAATTATCATTGTAATATTGAATTTTATTGAACTGCACAAGAGAAGAAAACACAACCATGCCAACATGTCGGCACTGAAATGTGCGCAAGAGTACTCCTGAGTGTTCGTAGGATTTGTTCTTACCTACGAATAAATCCAGGATAAGAAGAAATTGGTGAATGCCACAATCTTCGTCAACTGTTCGTAAGTGGGACTTAAGAACAAATTTGTTCGTAAGAACGCTTCGTGAATCTGGCCCATTGTGCCTGAGCGAATCGCAACACACATAAATGAACATCAAATTAAAACTGCAGCGCAAGCGGCTGTATTAGCTGATGAGTTTGTTTTGACTCACAAATCTTTTCGAGACACGTCACAGCGCGATTATGTGCGTCGGGAGCGCACTGAGAATGAGTTTGGTAGGCTTGATCGATCGTCTCCGGTAAAATCCGACTTTAAAAATACATCACGGCAAGTGGCTGAAACAGACAAGTGTCAACAAAGCTCCCAAAAGCTGGGAACCCAACATATACTGTACTGTATCTTTCAGGTCATCCTCAATGTGACTCTGAATTTCTTAGGATTCCCTTTTACCGTGGCTGCCATCGTACTCTACATCAAGAATGCAGTGTATTTGTGGTTGAGATTTATATGTTTTGGCAGTTCGGAGGATATCTCATGGAAAAAATACTCTTTGAGGAAAAATGCCTGGAAAAATGTGCTGTGACCTCAGTCTGTAGATAGTCTATCTGTTTTAGCCTGGAGGATGGAGACCAGCATCAGCACAGCAGTTGGGGTGAGTTGAATTTAAACTCGTGAAGTCCTAAAACCAGTGGTGTGTCCACAGTTCAGTCTTTTCAGACCATCCAGATCATGGTGGGGCTCTTCAACATCGAACTCGGGTCAGGACGTACGAGCACGTATCCTGGGGACGTGAGCAGTTTGGGAGCTGCGTCCTGGCTTGGTGCTGTGGTAAACGGATCTTAGCGTTGCTCTGTTACCATGAGAAAATCAACTTGAATGTTAGGGTTAACCCTAAACATAACAGGATATTCTAAATATTGTCAGTAAATAGGTGCGGCAGTTATTAAAGAATAGCAAAGTAAATATGAGCAACTGGATGCTGGTATTTAATATGTTAAGGCAATTCTTTTGCTCCTGAAAGGCATCAACTCTCTGCTGATCATCCCTTCTGTCACGGAGGTCTGTGTTGCCATCAGCTGGGTTGTGTTGGGGATCAAGGCTTTTCACAAAAGTCCAGGGAGATAAAATCAGGTACAAAATCACATTTGGAGAGTCGACCCTATAAAGACCATAGTACAATAGTTAAAAGAATATCGAACATTTTTTTTTATATTGTAATTAAGAAATAAGGCTTTTCTAATCGGGGGTTTTGCCAGCAGCCAACAATAAATAGCTTTATATCTCATGTTGGTAGTACTTTTTGCAAGGTTTTGCATTTTCTGATAATGCTGGTCATCCTGTTATTGCACTTCCTCAAGAAAACATGCAGTTACAGTAATACTACCAGGTCATAGGGACAGTTTTGACTACTGTCAGGTCATAGTGACACAGAATTTGTAACATGATCTGTGAGCTGGTTGGTGCTAAATAAGCGGCTACTACACTAAATGTAACGCACATGCCGATACCTTTCTGGCCATACATGAGCAGAGCACTGAAAGGAATCAGACACCAGGGGTGCAAAACACCAACTACTGGATGACAGGACAGTTGTTCCAGAGTGCAGGGCCTGACGAACCAGTCTGCACTGTCTGGACTGACTACAGGAAACCCCACGACTTCAAGCCTCATTACTGTACCTGGATCGGAGAGTGGTTACAGCTGTATGGGATCATAGAATATTCATACAAAACACCATGGGGCTATGGGAGACCAACCTTGAGTCCAACTTCAAGCATATTGCATAAGTCAGCATCTAATTCCCAGAGTGTGACCCAGGGGGATCCATCACCTCCAGGCATTGATCCCTGGCAGGGTCCACCCACTCCATTCATGGATCACTACACAGTCAATTCATTCAATCTCTCGTAACCAGGTTCTCTTTCAGCCAACTTTGTGCAGAAGGAAACATATTGAATGAAAGATGTTCAGATCTCAGGAAGCAGGAGGAACAGCAGCTAGTTAGACTTGGCTTCTCCATCAGCTTTGTGAGCTTCCTTAGGACCTGGGGTATTGCTCTATAAACTCTTTAACCCATACACGAACTTACTTAGCATTGTTAACAAGTTAAAGAAGCTAATAACTTGGTCATTTTCTCTTGTATCTGAAGCCATGTCCACATCCGGACCAACTCCCGGCCACTGGGGGCAGAAAGGAGCAAACAGCTGCTGTGACTGCGCAGCATTTCAGGCAGCGAGTAAATCTAATTAATCTGCGTTTCTCTTTCCCCTGGAAGGCTGTTTAAGGTAAAGGGTGTTGTTTCTGTTTTGTTTGGCACGTCGCGGACCAACACTGAAAAAAAGAATAGATTTTTATTTAGTTTTACACAGTCAAGCATTAACTCAGGGTTAACGGACTAATAATAATAGTTAATGAACTTTTTGTCATAAAACTAGACGTAGTAAAATGATCTGTGATTAAAATGATCCCCCCTTGGCCCAGTTGTGACCTCTAATTTAAGAGGAAATCCCAAGTTTAGGGACAATCCCAAGATTAGGGACATATCATGGGAGGATATTCATAGAAGGCTGGATGGTGGTGGTGGGGGGGGGGGGGGGGGGGTGAAAAGCCAAAATGATTATTTTACAGTAAAATACTCTCACGACTTTAACCATTTCTAACTCCTCCAGATTTTTCCTCAATCCCCTCGTCAGCACTGTTGGACTCATACTAACATACCGGTAATCGTCCTCTTTCCTAAAAATCAAGATGATTTTCAACTTTTCCACCATAACCTTTATTCGGACAGATGTATTCCTTTCAACTGAGCTGTTCCAGGTTTCTAAAATATGTTCCTTGGCCTGCACTCAAACTCCCCCATCCTGTGGCAACCGCTGTGATTTTCCACTACTTGCCAGAATCCAGTAGTTTATCGCTGTATCACCATCTGTAGCCTCACCCTCATCTCCCCGCTTCGTCAGCCTTGTCGAATCTCACTGAAAAGCTGTGTTTGGTATCTGCCTTGTTCTAATTCATGGCAGATGCAACCTAGGCTACATTCAAATCAGTAATCAGTAGTAATTTTAAACCTGCAAACTCCACCTTATAGTGCGACAAAGATCCTCTGTGAAAATTCTGTGAGTGAGTTTGCTCACTTTTCTTTTGTTATCAGCAAGTAAATGTCATGTTCCATGGGCAAAGGTTGGCGTTGTCAAAATTAAAGTGCCGGGTAATCATAAGTGGCATACTTCAGAAACATCTGCCTTTATAAATAAATAAAAAATGAAATTCTGCAGAGTTCAACTGACTTCGGCTCCAGGTTGACAGGCAGCCGAGCACAACAATTAAAATTAAAGTTGGAGTAATATTATATTATTATTATTATTATTATTATTGCATAATTAAAACAAGAGAATTCCACCTGCAGAGATATTGTTTGAAAACCTGGAAATAACTGCAAAAAGCATCTAAAAATGATACACTTTCTTGGTATAATATTAAATAAGCACCTTACATTTAAAATACTCTTTTTGGAGGACAGACACAACTGTGCGCTATTTGCATAATTTTGTGATGATTGTTTAACAGGAGTCATCTCGGATGGTTATCAAAAATATTTGCCGGGTTTCCTTAAGTGTGTTTGTCTAGTTGATCATCTGTTTATACAGCTATACACATGCTTATACAGCTATACACATCTGTTGTACCTGTAAAAACATTTTCTAATAACACAGACCAAAACATTAGATGCTGTTAATCCATAAAATGTGATAGAATAAAGTAGTAGCTGAAGTTTTAGATAAATTTATACTGTATTTTATGCAATGTATTTTTAATTTGAATATCACTGTTAAATACCAAATTGTACATTTTAACATAATAATACTTGACACAATATTTTCCAAGATGCTTTTCATTCTGGGAGTAATTTAAATGAAGTCAGTCAAATGAGGACGATTCACACATTCTGTGCGATGGTTGTGGGGGTACTCCGCAATGAGTTCTTTCAACCATTAATCTCATAAATATTCAGCATGGCTGATCATTCTTTATCAATCTATATAAATTATTTACCTATTTTAATATTGTCTTACCACCAACACAATTATGTTCAAATGATTTTAATTACAATCACTGATAGCTTCCATTACCAGGTATTGAGTCCCAACAGTTCAAGAGAAGCACATGGTGAAAGGACAACTATCGTATTCTTTTTATTTTCAAAAGCATCGATAAAAAAATCAACTTTTTCTTAAAACTAAACTTTTTTGGAGTTTTGTGAAATAAGTTATTTGTTTGGTTCCCCTCTGACATGCTGGTATTCCGTCCATCGAGTTTGACTCAGCTGCATAGATCAGATACTTTCCTTTCGATCACTATAGGTGGGGAGGAATCCTAGTTTTAACTTGAACTCTGCTGGCATACTGAAATGTATTCATGATATATATATATATATATCTGTTTAAGCCAAAGAGAAAAACCTATTAGAAACTAAATATATGAGCAAAGATGCTGGAGAGGCAAATATATTAAAATGCTCTCAGATAACACTCCACCCTTTAATGTAGCCTAGATTTTTTTCCCCATTCTGTTATCTGTTTTCTTGTCTGTAAACATCTGTTGCCAGTCCTGGCTGAGGGTCCCTCCTCTGCTGTGGGACCCTATGAAGGGTGTTGTTAACGTCACCAGCCCCCCGGTCAATTGGATGATGGCTTCTCCTGAGTATTTGGTTAGACAGGTGTAGTTAGTGCAGGAATATGTTTTCAGCTTTGAGGGGGGTAGGAAATTTTGTAAAACACAGGTGTAAAACCTACTGTATAACCGCAAAATAAATGGGTGATTATTCCTGTGCGCAGAGAATCAGTCTCAAAAGGCAAATGAAGGGTGGGACTGACGCATGCTGCAGTGAAGTCACCTGTGTGACCTATCCGGGCTAGATCAACCTTCTTGCGACTTGGAGAAAAGAAACACATGTCTAAGGTGTGAGGGTGAAGTTTTAGTCACCCGTGCTGTTCGTCACTAGATTCAGATCGACCACGCAAACAACAGGAGGCCTTGCAAGGGAGGGTCGAGCAGCAGTTCAGGCTTCCTCTGTCAACTCTGCTCGTCTGCTGCTCGCCTCATTTATTGGTGCAAACAGGGCATGTGTCAAACAGGCTCTCACGACTTCTTATCTTCTATTTACTTTTCCCATCTTCACGACTTCTTTGTCTTAACGAACAGGATACCTCTAAGTTCTGCTTATGTAAACAGCTCCAGCACTTAGTTTAAACATTCAAACATTCCTTTTTCTTAACAGCATTCCTCAAACACTTTAAATCTACACATCACAGCATTTGGACGATAATAGTGATAACAACAATTCTTCTCACAAAGGTTCTTGCGAGACTGACTACAACCTTATTAGCAGATGTAAAAAATGCTCGTCTCCTCCTTTCCACAGGACTTCAGAAGATGCCTGTGACTGTGTCAACAGCTGATGGGGTCACTGTGCTGACTTTAACCTCTGACCCCAACAGTTCTTGTCCTCCACTATGCCAAATATTAAAGGGACTTTGCTACAGCCCCAAGTGCTGCACCCTGTCTCAGCAGTTGAAGGAGAACCAAGGAACTTCACAGTCAACCCTGGGGGTGAGCAGCTTGATTTTCATATTGGGCTGCAGAAGGTTGACTGACTTATGCAAAACCCGTACCGGTAAACCAATTTCACATCCATGCTGCCCTTCTTGCACTGGCAGACTGGCAGGTTTTGACCCAAGAGGGTCTTTATTCTAAAGGGGCTAGCCTGAAAAAAGCCCCTGAAATACCAAATACTCTACTAATACTACAAATGATTTTGAGTTGGGCTGATTGAAATGCCTGACATTGTGGTGGAGTGACTCTGCAGTGGGCCTAGCAATTATCTCCCTTGGCCCAAACAAGCTGAACAACAAGCACACTTAACAGTACTCAGTGGCTCAGATCAAGTATGTTCATAGGGAAGCCAAGTAGCTAAGATTGCAAGCAGTAAATAACGTGCACAGTCTTCTTAGCCCAGTACCTTGAAGACACACATCTGATGTAAAATACCCCCTATTTGGCCCAATAGTCATTCAAGTTCATGAGAAAAGAGATAGTAATGGATGTCCAGCTGGATTGAACTTGGCTACTCTGGCCTGCATGGTCCAGAGCTTTCCCATAGAACTCATTCTCTTGCACAGATTCTTCCAAAGATTCCAGTTCCATTTAAAGAACCTCCTCTGGCTGCAGTTATACTAACCAGGGTTTTACCTTTCTCCCATCTTCTCCAGACTCTGCACATTATGATAGGGTTGCTTAACATCGGCTTTTCAGTCATCCTCTGTACCGGAAGTGGTGCTTCATGGGATATAAGGGAAACCTATTTCCCTTTTTGGTTTGGAGCAGTGGTAAACAAATGACTTTTCATTTCTATTTCACAATATTTACATCCAGTTCTGTCAGCTGCTAATATATTGTGTCGTGATAGTGTTAGGTACTGCACAAAATAAATCAGTTGTTTTCAATTTCTGGATATTATGCTTACATAACTATTTAGCTATCAAGAACCATTGTCATGTTATACTTAATATCATTCTGGTCTTTTTCATAGTTCATATTTTTAGGAGCCATGTGCATTTTCTCTGAGAGGCGCCCCAGTCCAGGCCTAGTAAGTTTATCCCATTTTCTTCCTCATTCAGCAAAATAAAATGTTTTAGAATGTTGTATTCTTGACTAGAAGGACACGGTGATATTAATTTTCATTAAAAGATTATAATCAAGGGTTAGTGTTGAAGTTTGTCTAGTTATAAACTGCTCAATGAAAGCTGTATATCACACAGCGCAGTGGGCAAGTTTTCACAATCACAATTCTTATGTAGCTCATGAACTTTTGAAGTACATACTTGGTGGTCTGTACACTGAAGCATGTACATTGCATCTTTGCTGCCCGTTCAGGTGAAATGCAATATGGATACCTAGCTGTCCCTCGTCCACACAGGTCAAGTCTGATGCATGCTTAAATATAAAAAAAATAGGCAGAGCAAGTACATATCCGGGAAACTTGGGACATACTTGACAGTTTGTGGACTTAATTGCAATAGCACTTGGGTGGTGACTGTTAGAGTTGAAACAGAGCAACTCAACAGAACCCTGCATGAATCAACAAAAGACACGCGGGTGACCTTGCAAGAGAGAATCAATCAATCTTTATTTATATAGCGTCTTATACAATCAAAATTGTTTCAAGGCGCTTTCCAGAATCCCGGGGCCTGACCCCAGACAAGCAACAGTGGCAGGAAAAACTCCCCTTTAACAGGAAGAAACCTTGAGCAGGACCAGGCTCATGTAGGGGGACCCTCCTGCTGATGGCCGGCTGGGTAAGGAGAGAGGAGAAGGGGGAGGACAGGTAGAGGATAGGATAGGTAGGAGAGGAGAGGGGAGGGGTAGAGGAGAGGAGAAGTAGAGTGAAGGGGAGGTAGAGGAGAGGAGGAGGAGGGGAAAGAGGAGAGGAAAGAAGAGGAGAGGGAGAGGAAAAGGAGAAGGAGTGGGAGAGGAGAGGGAGAGGGAGAGGAGAGGCACAGAGCACAGAAACACACACAAAAAATATGATGCACAATCACTTCAGCGGGGCCGGAGGTCATTATGCAGCTCCGAGGGCGGCGATACCTGTAAATAAATAGGGGGGGGGGGGGTGGAGAAGCAGAAAAACTACACAAGAATCAGCATAACTAGTCTGCTTGATGAGGAGAGGAAAGGAAACCATGACTCAGTGGAGTGACAGAGGCCTGTCAGGTGATCATGTTTCCGGACCCCGGCAGCCTTGGCCTATAACAGCATAACTAAGATGTGACCTAACGATTAGACGACCCCCTAAGTATGATAATTTGTCTGTCTATGATAGTAACTGGAACTACTGAATTAGTAACAATAAGCTTTTTCAAAGAGGTAGGTTTTGAGTCTGATCTTAAAAGTAGCGATGGAGTCAGCCTCCCGTACCTGGACAGGGAGCTGGTTCCACAGCAGGGGGCCTGGTAGCTAAATGCTCGGCCCCCCATTCTACTCCTAGAGACTCTGGGAACCACAAGTAGACCAGCATTCTGAGAGCGGAGCGGTCTATTGGGCTGATAAGGTATCACTAGCTCCTCCAGGTAGGATGGAAGAGCAGCAGTACGCTCCGAAACCCTCGGTCGCTCTGCTGTTCCGCTGCAAGCCTCCTCCGTTTATTCACATCAGCTTGTTATCACTTTGTGGTATTTCACCCACTTCCTATACGCTCCCAAGGTTTCAGACGCTACACATATAAGCAGTTTCACAATAGCTTTGGTAGTCTAGACAATTGGATTAATACTAAGAAAAGTGAAAACACTATGTTCCTCCTCCATCTGCGTAGGTGCTAAACATACAGATGCATTGTAGCAGTAATATAGAATAATTCTCACATTTCCGTCCTGTTTATCATTTAATGCATCTAGATTCTCATCATCCATAATACATATTTTCACTTTTATCAACTTTAAATGTATTACTTCATTTTGCTAGACAATACATTTCTTACACTCAAGAGTTCAATGTGGGTGCAACTTAAGACATTTCAAACAGTCTGACATTGTGCAGTGCATTCGTCCAAACGTCTCGTGGATCCACTTCTTCTCCTTCATCCAGTAGAGGTTGTTCTGCTTTTTCTGGAGGGAAAACTTCAATCCATCTGGTAAAAGGATCTTTTAACACTAAGCAATATTTCTTTCCTTCACATGGACTAAGTTCAATATAGTCCATATAAATGTGTGGTATAGGTGTATAGGATGGTATAGGTGTTTCACCTTTCTGTGGCTTAATACCTTCCTGAGGACTATGCTTCAAACAAATTGGACATGCTAAATAGAATTTTTTTAGAGTAAGATTGAAATCCTATTGCATAGAACTGTGATTGTACTACCTTTACCATCCCTCCTGTTGAGACATGGCAAGGCCCGTGGCTCACAATAGCCACCCATCTATACATATTTCTTGGCAATACAGGTTTTCCATCAGGCATTGTGTAAATTCCATTCACTATCTTAGCACTGTGTTTTTTTTACTGTAAACAGAACTTCCACTATTACGGTAATAGAAATAATTGTCTCTCTGTGGCTTCCTTTGCGGTTTAGTATGCAAAGTTGTTCCTCAATGTTGTGCTACCTTCCCCTTTTTTGTGTGCAGCACATTTACATACTGCGACAGCAGCCTGTTAAGCAAGTCTCCATGTGTTATTTTCTTTCCTGTACTTATTACCATGCCTCTGTTTTTCCACTGATTTGTAAATATGAATAGTGCAGAGTGTGCATACTGGCTGTCTGTATAAATGGTTCCCTTTTTCCCTTTCATCAATTCACAAGCTCCGATTAGTGCAACTAACTCTGCTGCCTGTGCAGAGTAGTGTGGTTGCTTCCACTGCCGTGTCTATGGTGACAATAGCGTAGCCAGTTTTGTTAGTGCCATCTAGACTCTTTCTTGAAGAGCCGTCAGCATACAAAGTTATTCCTTCTGTCAACGGTGTATCTTTTAGGTCTTTTCTAGGTAACGTACAACTTTCCGTCATATCTAAACATTTATGTTCTGTTCCATCTTCTGCAGTTGGCAAAAGTGTAGCTGGGTTCAATACTGTACATCTTTTAATAGTCAAATGTGGTTGATAGGTGTCGTGCAGGTGACAGGAAGCTGATCTTGCTTTGTAAAAGCAGAACAGAAACTGCATGAGGGACTAAAAGTTCTAACTCATGATACAGAATTACGTTTGCTGATGCTTTTACAGCTTCAGATGCCGCAGCAACAGCTCTTGCACAGATTGGCAGTGCTCTCGCCACAGGGTCTAATCTTTGAGGTTATTATTTGAGGTTTCCACTTATCTCCATGCTGTTGCATCAATACGGAAGTTATATACTCTCCTTTACAATCTACTGTTTGTCTAAATGACTTAGAATAATCAGGAAATGCTAAAGTTTCAGTACTTATCAGTATCTGCTGTATTGTGCTGAATGCTTCATTTGCTTCTGGCTTTTGGTGTGTTAAATTTTGACGTGCAGGATGACATTACTTGTGAAAATATGGTTGGACTTTCACAGTAACCTTGTGGAAATCTAGTCCAAGTATATTGTTTACCTTGGAAAGTAAATGCAAACCAAAACTGGCTGTCTGGGTGCACTGGAATTGAAAAGACATTACTGATTACTGAGTTGAACGGAAATACCTTTCCATCTGATCTTATATCATTTAAAAGTGTAGATGGATCTGGGACTATGGGTGCTCTGTGAATTACTGTGGCATTTACTGCTTGCACTAGCCGCCATTAATTAGATGGTGGAGCTTCATTCACTGGAAACAATGGCGTATTTACAGGTGAGTCGTTGCTTTCTCTAATGAAACCAGCTTTCAGTAGTGACTGTGGGACCGGTTTTATCTCCTGTGCATCTCCTGTGCATCAATGCAGGAGTGTCTTGGAGCCAACTCAAAATGTTCAAAAGTAGCCCAGCAGGAATCCTGACTGAACCCAACTGAACTCAAGAGACTGCAAAATGCTCTTTTACCTGCTGCACCCTATTTTCCCAGATCTGCAAATGTAAATGTAAGAATCTAAAAAAGATAGTATGTGAAAACATGCCGACTGCACTGTTTGTTAGATTTGTGTTATGTGGTAGTCTTTTGAACCCCCTCCAGTGAAAATGTCTGATGAAAATGGCTGGGCAGCATCCCGGTTTCATGACTTTTGTAGGCAATATAAATTTGATAGTGATATGAACGTCACTCTGCAAAATAACGTATGAATATTGTTTTCTTATTATTATTGGAGTTGATCTTTATGCGTTATTTATTTTCCACCCACGAGGAAATTGACATTGTTATTTGCTGTTGTCTACTTTTCAATGAGAATATTATAAATTGACATTCCTTGATATCATTTTTTCCCTGCCTATCATTGATTGTTTTAAGCTAAAAGAAAATCTACATAATATTTGACCGGAATTTCTCTGATAAATTGGTCGGTCACAGTGCCAGTTCCTTTTTCTCGGGGGAACCCTGATATCTTTTGTTATTCTCTTAACTAATGTTTTGTGTGACTTTGTTCTGATTTTGTTCTTGTTTCTAAATGTGTCTTTCAGGTCTTTCTCAATGTGACTTTGAATATTGTGGGATTTGCTTTTGCCGTGGCTGCCATCGTACTCTACAGCAAGAATATAGCCAATTTTTATATATACTGGATATGCGAAGATTACCACTCACACAAATCCCAATGGCAAAAACTCTATGAGGAAAAATGCTTGGAAAAAATGGCTTTGACCGAAGTAAGTGTGAAATACTGCAACTGTATTGTATATGATGTCCTTGATAGTAGATTAGAACAGAATAAAACTTTATTCACCCCCATTGGGGAAATCGTGCTCAGAGAGGAAAATCACAAAAACGTATAATATAAACTGCAGTTAAGAGTTCTGCTATTATAAAATAGCGGGGTGTTTACCATTGGCCCTGGATTCAATTGAATCTGGATTTTATACCATGATTTGGAATAGTATGAAAGAATTTGTGTACCATTCTCTAATACTCCAGAGCAGGATCTGTCTACTACTGTCTACTGTCTTCTATCCAGTATGTGATGGATAGGTCCATGTTAGCCAATATGGATACTAGTTTGTCCATTGTCCTCCTCCACTATAGCCTTAAAGGCCTTCTGTTTGCAGTCAATAGAGCAGCCAGCCAGGTTGTCCACTCTGTTGGTATTGCTGGCTCTGATGCTCAAGAACTCTTTCAAAACACTGGATTTCACAATCCCGGGTCACATTGTATCCTCCTCAGTACTTGGACATCCCCAGACATGAGGGCTCTCTTCTTGTTCAGAAGCTCCCCTAGGTTGCTAGGTTGTTGTTAGGTTAATTCAGATTCAGATTTCCTTTATTTGTCCCACACGGGGAAATTTACAGCGCAACAGCAACAGCAAAAGCATGCAGAGAAAAAAATAAAATAAAATTTGAGATAATAGAAAATATACAAAAAAAGGATGTATATATAATAATCCAAGATAAATGGATAATTGTATACCTGTACATAATACAGAGGGTGTATACAATGTACATATCACAATATATAATATTCAACGAAATGTCCTTAAAGCCATGATGAAACTCACTGAAGTTGATGTCCTCTTCACGCGCCTGATCAGCAGGCTGCCTCTTGACTAGAGGGACATACTCAGGGGTCTGCTAGATGAGCTTCAGGGTCCTGTTGTCTTTGGTAGGACAGGCCAGCAACGGTTTTGTCTAGGGTGACATAGTCGGAGTCACCAGTTGAAACGGTATTCCAAATTCTATCAATAAGAAGGTCAAAATGTTTATGCCAGTCATTTAAGAAATGTAAAGTAAATATGACTAATTGGATGCTTTTTATAATCGCATTAATATAAGCTGCACACTGAAAAGAGATTTAACTATAGAGTATATATGTATTTCAGGTGCTCCTGAAAGGCATCAACTCTCTGCTGATCATCCTTTCTGTCACGGAGGTCTGTGTGGCCATCAGCTCGGTTGTGTTGGGGATCAAGGCATTTCGCAAAAGTCCAGGGAGAGAAAATAAGGTTCAAAATCAGCCTTTAACGACCAAGTGAATTTCAATGTGTTTTAGTCTTTACTCATTTTTCCCACAGTTGCAAAACATGGTTATTGAACATTTTATATCTTCTGAGAAATAAGGTTTTGCTAATCAATTTTCTTGCTAAAACAGCAATAAATAGCTGTATTTTTATATTTATCCCAGAAATGTTCCATAAGGCTGCACCATAAAGTTCACATATTAAAATATTTCTTTTAGTATTGTGGAAATTTTCATCTAAATGCAGAGGACATTTCAGAAGGCTCAACAAAGTATCATGTTTTCTCTGTTGCATTTGGATGTAGCATTTTTGTCTTTTCCTGAACTTGAACTTTCTTTTACAGAGTGCTGAAGATCCAGAACAGTGCACGCCACTACTGGATGAATGCACCGACGACCCTTCAACCTGAAACAGTTTCTGCACAACAGCCAAACGGCTTCATCTATCTGCACTATAGCCTATAGTTCTGTAATACTTATATGCTGCTGTTTACATTTTTCTGTGCAGCAAATTTACTTTCATTTACATTAAGTTGCAATAACCTACAATACTCTTCACTATGAGCATAACTGCTATTCTTAAGATGAATTTAAACTAAAAGCTTTCTGTTTTATTTGCTTTTTTGTATCAATAATCCGCTTGGTCTTTTTTTGTTCAAAGGGATTTCCTGTTAAAGGTTTAAATAAAATTAAAATTGTAATGGGTAAGTGATCTTAGTAATTTTTTCTTGGTCTGCAAACTATTTTGCCCTGAGAACCAAACGGATTCAAAGTTTAAACCACAGACAATTAAACAGATTCAGAAAACAGAACAGTTTTTCAGTCTGGGATAGGATTGAACCGGTTTTACAGGAAGGACCTAGCCAAGAGGTGATCCTTATGCTTGTCCTAACAGAAGTAGCATATTTTAGATTCACTGAGTAAAGAAATCTGGCTTCAGGCACCGCTGCCGTAGGAATCAACAATGAGTGCTGCATGTTTGGATTCGATAACATTGTTTTGCAGTATCAACGACTGTTTATTCTGCCTGCTGTGACATTTTCACACAGTCCTCTATTGAATGGTTTGGTTGTATGAATACAGTGATCCCTCGCTATATCGCGGTTCATCTTTCGCTGCTTCGCGGGTTTTTTTTTTTTTGGTTTTTTTTTTACAGTGCCTCTGAATCCTGATTGGCTCAGGGGCTTTACTGTTGTTTAGAAATAAAATATTGACGCTGTACTGTATTGATTTTTCACTTGTCAACAGTTTTCGTTTCTGTACATTCTGCCAACTTTACGTTTGCACTTGGTCGCTTAGCAACCATGGTGAGAATGGCCACTGAACTAAAGCGCACAGCACAAGAATGGGACCCTTTGATGAGTCGTTCATTGCAGTTCTCAAATATAACTGAAGGTGGCATATCCGTTTATAAAAATCTTCTTGCCCAGAAAAAGAAAGAGCGCCAACAACTACCTATAACAATGTTCTTCTCTCGGAGAAAGACTCCTGCGCCTCCAGTAGAAACAGACGCTCCAGCGGAGCGGAGTCAGGACGCAGAGGCACAGCTGGGACTGGGAAATACGCGAGTGACAATGTTTCCAACCTTGTACAGTATTACTGTATTAAAATTATTGTTTTAAACAAAGTTTGGTCTTTAAAACAGGTTTTGATGTTTGGTTTCATTCTACTGTTCAGTATTGCATTGTAAAATAATTAAAAAAAATAAAGTTGCTACTTCGCGGATTTCACTTTTCGCGTGTTACTTTTGGAACGTAACTCCCGCGATAAACGAGGGATCACTGTACACACAAATGCAGCTTTTTTTCACTATGAATTCAAGCATGATTGGGGTGAGTTGAATTTAAACTCGTGAAGTCCTAAAACCAGTGGTGTGTCCACAGTTCAGTCTTTTCAGACCATCCAGATCATGGTGGGGCTCTTCAACATCGGACTCGGGTCAGGACGTACGAGCACGTATCCTGGGGACGTGAGCAGTTTGGGAGCTGCGTCCTGGCTTGGTGCTGTGGTAAACGGATCTTAGCGTTGCTATGTTACCATGAGAAAATCAACTTGAATGTTAGACTTAAGAAACCGGATGAATGATGTCTGTGTAGATTCTCAGTCATCCAGGTCATTGTATCCAAGGTAGTTTTCTCTGTCAACTGGACTGGATTTCTTCTCTTGAAGACGTTTCGCCTTCTATCCAGAAGGCTTCTTCAGTTCTTCCCAGCAACACTCTCAGACAGAGGTTAGTACACCCAAAGGACAAGACACCAAGACCCAAACAAAGTAATGTTGTTTATGCTGTACAGTGCCAGGAGGAATGCAAGGAACTGTACATTGGGGAAACCAAACAACCTCTCCACAGAAGAATGGCACAACACAGACGTGCCACCTCTTCGGGTCAGGATTCAGCAGTCCACTTACACCTAAAGGAGAGTGGGCACTCCTTCGAGGACAGCCAAGTAAGGATACTGGCCAGAGAAGACCGCTGGTTTGAAAGGGGGGTTAAGGAAGCTATCCATGTTAAATTGGAAAAACCATCCTTAAACAGAGGTGGTGGCCTGAGGCACTTCCTGTCACCCACATACAATCCAGTCCTCCGCTCCTTCCAACAACAAAACAAACATTCACACCATTCCAGGAGACCCAGTGACCACCACCATGTGACCCAGCAGACAAAGGGGAGACACCTCAACAGAAACTAGGTGAACGACCCGACCAGCGACCCTGCTAACGACTCTCAGGTGACCACCCAGATCATTAGCATGCTAATGGTCCACAGGGGCTATATATTTTCAAGCTCTCTCCCCAGCGATTTCGACATGGTGGTGGTCACTGGGTCTCCTGGAATGGTGTGAATGTTTGTTTTGCCAAGGAGTGGAGGACTGCAGGACTGCAACTTGGGCATGTCTTAACAGTTCATTGTGAGCGGAATCATGTCTATCCTGTCTGGACAGTTCCCTTCAAACTGCCTGGTAAGTGGCTCCATCAGCCAAATGGATCCTGAATAGGAAATACGTTGCAATATGATTCTTATTTTGAAGGTCTTTCTCTCTGTCTTTCCTCTCAGGTGGGCTTCACTGTGTTCATGAATGTGGTTGGAGCCGTCATCCTGATCGTGCTGTATTCTATAGACTTGAAAAATGCCTCTCTCCTCTGGATGTGTAAAGACAGCCTTGGGGTTTCTTACAATGATGGCTGCAGAAATTTGGCTCTTCTGGTACAGGTAATCCTGAATGAATAGTACATACGCTCCGCATCTGCTGGAGCCTCACAGGTTAACAGTCACGTTTGTTGGGTGTTTGTGATGGATCCACCTTTTCTTTTCCATCTCGTCCATTTATGTTTAAATAAAAAGAATGTCTTCTTTTACCTCCGAAGCGGCAAGTAGTGCAGCCAGTGCAAAAGCTAAATCAGATTTTGAGATCTGATTTTCGTTCATTGTCAGAGTTTGGTGACATCTATGGACACGACCCTGATGGTTCTGGCTGCTCTGCTGCTCGTTGCCCGTCTTAGGTTTGCTGTTCTGGGTATCAGAGCTCTCAGCACTGCTGGGGAGGAGATGCAGGTCTGTGAACAGGCTGCAGGAAACAATACAAGTTTAAACGGTTTTAACGTGAAATGTGGTTTTCTTTAAGGTGAAGATGTTGAGCAGCCACTGTTGAAAGAAGTACATGGACAATCATAACCCATGCATGTATCAGAAATACACAATACAATACTTCCCAATACTTTGGTTTACATTCACTACTGTACATTTAATCCAATGTAACTGCCTGTGTTTGTTGTTGTGTTTGTTTGTTTTATGTTAAACTTGATTAAATAAAAGCAACCAAAAGACTACCGTAAGTTGTTCATTCAGTTCTAGGCAAAAGTAGGGAAAACAAGCTATCGACTGTACAGTAATATTCAGTATAGCCAAACAGTAGAAATAATATAATGAACACAGCTGTTTAGTACTTAAAGGACGTGAAACACCATGTCACCGTTTTCAGTGTGAAGGCCCACACACAGTTTCATTTTCTACTATCCTGCCCTGTTGGCTTGTACCCATGCGTGTCCAACATGCACAACCGGATTATAACTATGCCAAAAAACTGGTTCTAACTATTCAATACTTGAAGCAAACTTTTCTGAAAACAAATCACTCTTTATGGTAAATGTACTACAGGCAAGCTCTTTTTAGTTTTTTTGCTCTTATTCCAAACATTTGAACATTTCCAATATTTCATTCAAACCTTTTAATTATAGACATGAATTTTATCACAATACTATTATTCTGAAATTAATCTGGACAGGAAGTGTCTGCTTACGGGTTGAAGAGGTGTGCTGGGAGAGGCCAGCCTCTCCAGTCTCATTTTGGCACTGGACACAGGTGAGTATGAAGCAAAATAATTGTTCTTAGAGCATTTTACAGTGAGATTATTCTCATTTTATCTCCTCAAATCTTTATTAGTCATAAAACAGCGTGTATAGAAACGGATATGTTTCAACTCTTGTCGCATGTAATGTTATATCTGCAATATTTTCCAATCAGCCTAAACGGATCGTACAATTTTATTGCTTTCCAAAGTGATCCAAAAAACTGCTTTTGTAAATGTATACTTTTTTTTTTTCTTTGTCATCACTTTTGAGAGACTTTTACTGTGAAATGAGCCGGTAGGTTCGGCCGATGTTGATGGGTTTTGCTAAGTTTTGCTGATTTGTGTTTCAGCGCCTTCAGTCATGGCTTCCATGGGCAGGTGCGTTGTTGTGCTTGGGTTTGATTGTGTGTGAGAGGTTTGTCTTTGCTGAGAGCAAATACCAAGAATCTGTTCCTGCAGGTGCCAGAGCTGGTGTGTGCAGACAGGGCTGCTGCAGCCCAGCATCGCTGCAGCTCTGGGCGTGAGTATCCTCCTGTTTACACTTTGAAATGTCTCTAAAGTTCAGGTCTCTCAGCTCTTGTGTGATTTTTAAACCTTCCCAGGTTATCCAGATCATGGTGGCTAGGTTCTACTTGGGACTTGGTCCCAGACAAATATTTAACTTTCCTGTGGACTCTACTGATATGGGGGCTACATTTTGGCTGGGTGTTGTGGTAAATTATACCTCCCAATATCTATTTTATGAGACACACCTTTCTCTGCGGCACCATTATTTCTTTACCTTGTATTTAATGCTATTAATCGTAATGTGGTTTTATGCCTTTCTGTCTCTTCAGTACCTCACAGCTGGTGTCCTGGTTGTGGTTGCAGGCCTGTCTCTCTCTGTTTGGCTGGTGAGTGAGGACTGAAGATCTTTGTGGTTATATGCACATGCTGGTATGTGATTGGAATAATGATGGACTTTTCTTCCACCCAGATGCGTGTCGCTGTGTCTGTCAACTTATTTGGTTTAATTGTCACCATTGCTAGTATTGTGCTGTATGGCATAGACCTGGGAGCCGTTTCTGTTGTTTGGATGTGTCACAGCTACAGAGAAGACAAGAATAACTGTTTAAAAGTGGTGTCCATTGCTCAGGTAAGTGTTTATTTTGTTGATTTAACAAAATTGTTTCTGTGCTCTTTCATTAAGCAAAGATCAATAAAAGAGAGAGGAGAGGAGAGGAGAGGAGAGGGGAGGGGAGGGGAGGGGAGGGGAGGAGAGGAGAGGAAAGGAGAGGAGAGGGGAGGGAAGGGGAGGGGAGGGGAGGGGAGGGGAGAGGAGGGGAGGGGAGAGGAGAGGAGACGAGACGAGGGAAGGAAGGAAGGGAGAGGGGACGAGAGGAGGGGATGGGAGAGGAGAGGAGAGGGGAGGGGAGGGGAGGGGGGAGGAGAGGAGAGGAGAGGAGAGGAGAGGAGAGGAGAGGAGACGAGGGAAGGAAGGAAGGGAGAGGAGAGGAGAGGCATAATCCTTATATCAAAGGAAGGAACTTACTTTACTAAGCTTTCTTGCTGCCATCCTTTTCTATTAGCACAAACAGGAAGTAAACAGCTCTGGTCATGTAATAATGTACCGTAAACATGCAAGACTGCACATATTTTATTGAGACCCCCCTATTATATCTGCTGGAAATGCATTGATAAATCATTCAGTAACATTTTTATAGTCTTAGAAATGAAACATTTTCTTTCCGGTCACGATTGTGACTGGTGGGATTCAATGAAATCTTGTCAGGGTTCAGCTTCTGACTGGTCTGACGACGTGAAACTGGGAGCAAAGCTGGACCTGACTGCAGAGAAAAAGCCATTTTAAACAAATTTATACTGCTGTGTGAAACATAAATGGGACAGCAGAATGGAATCAGAACTTGGGAGACAATTATAGGAGGAAAGACGTCTGACATCTCTTCAATCTTCTCTCCTGTTTTAGAGTCTGTTGACAGCCACATACATCACTATGACTGTCCTGGCTGCTCTGCAGTTATGCGTATGCATCACTTTAGTAGTTCTGGGCATCAAAATGTTCAACGGGACTAAACAGGTAGGAACACGTGTCTCTGGATCCTGTCTTATAGGAATGAATGAAACATTCCACTGTAGACTCAACTACTGCTGTCTGTCCTGTTGCCAGGGGGACAAAAGTGCTCCGTTGCTGCCCACGGAAGACCTCAGCTATGATGTGATGTGAAAATCTATCTATCTATCTATCTATCTATCTATCTATCTATCTATCTATCTATCTATCTATCTATCTATCTATCTATCTATCTATCTATCTATCTATCTATCTATCTATCTATCTATCTATCTATCTATCTATCTATCTATCTATCTATCCATCCATCCATCCATCCATCCATCCAGCCATCCATCCATCCGGGTACTTTGCAACGTCTTCCTGACATCAATGTGTGATGTCCCGTCTTTGCCGCTAGGTGGCGTCCAGCCTCCAAATAACGTCTCCAACGTTGTCGCAAAAATATCGAATGCAGTAAAGCATTGCACATGAAATATGAAAAGTTTCTAACTTTCAAACACATCTTAATTGGGAAGTGCATTTTTGTACAGTCCTTTTCGAAGTCTTCTCAGTTTCAGTCGTATTCTTTATTGTTCAGGGGATTTTAAATACCTGTGTTGATGATGAAATCTGTTCTTAATAAAACCACTGAAAGACCAACACTCCTTCCAACCACTCCTTCCAACAACAAAACAAGCATTTACACCATTCCAGGAGACCCAGTGACCACCACCATGTGACCCAGCAGACAAAGGGGAGACACCTCAACAGAAACTAGGTGAACGACCCGACCAGCGACCCTGCTAACGACTCTCAGGTGACCACCCAGATCATTAGCATGCAGATGGTCCACAGGGGCTATATATTTTCAAGCTCTCTCCCCAGCGATTTCAGAACTGAAGAATCCAAGGTGGTTTTCTCTGTCAACTGGACTGGGTTTCTTCTCTTGAAGACGTTTCGCCTTCTATCCAGAAGGCTTCTTCAGTTTTGCTGATTTGTGTTTCAGCGCCTTCAGTCATGGCTTCCATGGGCAGGTGCGTTGTTGTGCTTGGGTTTGATTGTGTGTGAGAGGTTTGTCTTTGCTGAGAGCAAATACCAAGAATCTGTTCCTGCAGGTGCCAGAGCTGGTGTGTGCAGACAGGGCTGCTGCAGCCCAGCATCGCTGCAGCTCTGGGCGTGAGTATCCTCCTGTTTACACTTTGAAATGTCTCTAAAGTTCAGGTCTCTCAGCTCTTGTGTGATTTTTAAACCTTCCCAGGTTATCCAGATCATGGTGGCTAGGTTCTACTTGGGACTTGGTCCCAGACAAATATTTAACTTTCCTGTGGACTCTACTGATATGGGAGCTACATTTTGGCTGGGTGTTGTGGTAAATTATACCTCCCAATATCTATTTTATGAGACACACCTTTCTCTGTGGCACCATTATTTCTTTACCTTGTATTTAATGCTATTAATCGTAATGTGGTTTTATGCCTTTCTGTCTCTTCAGTACCTCACAGCTGGTGTCCTGGTTGTGGTTGCAGGCCTGTCTCTCTCTGTTTGGCTGGTGAGTGAGGACTGAAGATCTTTGTGGTTATATGCACATGCTGGTATGTGATTGGAATAATGATGGACTTTTCTTCCACCCAGATGCGTGTCGCTGTGTCTGTCAACTTATTTGGTTTAATTGTCACCATTGCTAGTATTGTGCTGTATGGCATAGACCTGGGAGCCGTTTCTGTTGTTTGGATGTGTCACAGCTACAGAGAAGACAAGAATAACTGTTTAAAAGTGGTGTCCATTGCTCAGGTAAGTGTTTATTTTGTTGATTTAACAAAATTGTTTCTGTGCTCTTTCATTAAGCAAAGATCAATAAAAGAGAGAGGAGAGGAGAGGAGAGGGGAGGGGAGGAGAGGAGAGGAGAGGAGAAGAGAGGGGAGGGGAGGGGAGGGGAGGAGAGGAGAGGAGAGGAGACGAGACGAGGGAAGGAAGGAAGGAAGGGAGAGGGGACGAGAGGAGGGGATGGGAGAGGAGAGGGGAGGGGAGGGGAGGGGGGAGAGGAGACGAGACGAGGGAAGGAAGGAAGGAAGGAAGGGAGAGGAGAGGAGAGGAGAGGGGAGAGGAGAGGAGAGGAGAGGAGAGGAGAGGAGAGGAGAGGGGAGGAGGGGATGGGAGAGGAGGGGGGGAGGGGAGAGGAGACGAGACGAGGGAAGGAAGGAAGGAAGGGAGAGGGGAGGAGGGGATGGGAGAGGAGAGGGGGGGGAGGGGGAGAGGAGAGGAGACGAGGGAAGGAAGGAAGGAAGGAAGGGAGAGGAGAGGAGAGGAGAGGAGAGGAGAGGAGAGGAGAGGAGAGGAGAGGAGAGGAGAGGCATAATCCTTATATCAAAGGAAGGAACTTACTTTACTAAGCTTTCTTGCTGCCATCCTTTTCTATTAGCACAAACAGGAAGTAAACAGCTCTGGTCATGTAATAATGTACAGTAAACATGCAAGACTGCACATATTTTATTGAGACCCCCCTATTATATCTGCTGGAAATGCATTGATAAATCATTCAGTAACATTTTTATAGTCTTAGAAATGAAACTGCTGTGTGAAACATAAATGGGACAGCAGAATGGAATCAGAACTTGGGAGACAATTATAGGAGGAAAGACGTCTGACATCTCTTCAATCTTCTCTCCTGTTTTAGAGTCTGTTGACAGCCACATACATCACTATGACTGTCCTGGCTGCTCTGCAGTTATGCGTATGCATCACTTTAGTAGTTCTGGGCATCAAAATGTTCAACGGGACTGAACAGGTAGGAACACGTGTCTCTGGATCCTGTCTTATAGGAATGAATGAAACATTCCACTGTAGACTCAACTACTGCTGTCTGTCCTGTTGCCAGGGGGACAAAAGTGCTCCGTTGCTGCCCACGGAAGACCTCAGCTATGATGTGATGTGAAAATCTATCTATCTATCTATCTATCTATCTATCTATCTATCTATCTATCTATCTATCTATCTATCTATCTATCTATCTATCTATCTATCTATCTATCTATCTATCTATCTATCTATCTATCTATCTATCCAGCCATCCATCCATCCGGGTACTTTGCAACGTCTTCCTGACATCAATGTGTGGTGTCCCGTCTTTGCCGCTAGGTGGCGTCCAGCCTCCAAATAACGTCTCCAACGTTGTCGCAAAAATATCGAATGCAGTAAAGCATTGCACATGAAATATGAAAAGTTTCTAACTTTCAAACACATCTTAATTGGGAAGTGCATTTTTGTGCAGTCCTTTTCGAAGTCTTCTCAGTTTCAGTCGTATTCTTTATTGTTCAGGGGATTTTTTATACCTGTTAAATACCTGTGTTGGTGATGAAATCTGTTCTTAATAAAACCACTGAAAGAAAAACAGGGGTCTCAACGGTGCATGTTCAGTCATGAGTTTCTGTTTCCACAGCTTCAGTTGGTACCACAAGAGGGTGTTTTTTATGCTAATCATGCTGTGATAAAATTGTTGCAAGGAAACTGCATGAAAGTTGTAATGACTGTACACTGTCAGGTTTTTAATCACAGCTCAATTCACTTTTTTTCTTCTTTTTTGCAGCTTTAATGTATAGAATGAGCCAAAAATGGAGATAACTGGACGGTTTTTGTCTCACTGGTTATCGCATTTACAGCATTGGGAAATTATTTTAAAGTAATCTTAGGTTCCAACCATTTGTGCCATTATCTCCAGCGCTAATGCTTGTTGGGTCTTGCCCAGATGTATGTCAGGTATGTAAGGATCAGGGCGGGAAAGAGTGAGGAGGGGAGCTGAGGAAGGGGGTTAAAAGCTGCTGCCTGAAGGAAGAGATTGGAGTCATTATAATCAGGAAGAGTGGAGCTTTACTGGCACCTGGATTCTTCACAGTTCTCAGCTTATTTAATAACTGTAAAACTCGTTATTTTAAATATTTTTTAAAAAAAAACACACAATGTTAATTCTTGGCCAGATGGGGGCAGTGTAGCAACAATGGACAGTTTAGAAATGTACATATATTTGTAGGTACCTGTGCACGTACGTATTAGCTATGTACATACATACGTGCACATGTGCCTACAGATGTATGAAATGTTCACAATAATAAAATATGTATTACAATAGCTCCAACATGAACCCTGAGCAAATAAAAAGTACATACAATAGCTCCATAAGCTCCTCCTCCTTTTCAGATTTCCCCCAAAACAATAAAAATACATGTAAACCCCCAGGAACAACTGTCCTCTCCTGTAAGGAATGAAGCAAGGCAGCGTCAGGGGCTTCGCTGCAAGGCTGGTGAATCTTTTCGTTGCCGCGTGATGTTTTCTGCGTTCCTGAGGTCATCTGATGGGACGGATTCAATGCAGGACTGTGTGGACAAACCATATTCATGGAAGAGTAATTCTAGACTGATTAAAGGCATCACTTCACCTATTCAGCAGTTCGGGATCAGCCACCCTCAAATCCCACCTAGAGACACCAGAACCGGCCTGCTGAAGCCTCTCGATGGACGTAAAAAGACACATAACACATCTGTCCTTCATGTTACCATCATTATGTTACCTTTAAACTGTACTTGTTGCTTTGGGTACTCTACATTTCTTTTATATGTACTATTGGTTCCACCCAAGGTCAAAGGTCACGGCAAAGTCTCAGGTGGCGGAGACTTTTCTCCATGGTGCAGATAGGCGTTATCAATCCAGCCCACAGTAACTATCCTACACAAGCTCCAGCGTATGTCACAATCATTTCTACATGTCTTTATAACACACATATACAGTATGTGTCACTATTGAACTGAAACAGTGTGGCCTCGGCTCACTTTGCATTTTTATAACTTAGTTGGTGGAAGTTCTTGGCACTGTCTTGTAAAGGAAAAGGGAAAAGAAACTCTCAGTTTTGCTCCGTTGGCAGGTAAAAAAGGTCTGACTTTGCCAACCTTCGTTGGTGAATGGAACATTATTTCCCTCCCCCCTCTGAACCCAGCCATCCAAGCATTCCTGTGGCTTGCTCTTATCTTGGCAACAATAGTTTGCTCTGCTCCATACTGCCGCGAGAGGACGCTGTTCTGAACTGGCAGGATGTAAATTTATTTACTGGATATGAGTTGATTTAAGGACAGAAGCTACGGTCCAATACTTGGACTGGGCCTGGGACACCTGAGGGGTGTGTTGGAAACAAGGCCCATGAAGTATTCACACATTCATTCATCTTATCAAATGAATCCAAGGAATTCCCCAAAGACCGTTTTGTTCCTGGCGTTCCCAGCCAGTTTCAGCTACGGCAGGAACTCTAAATGCCAAAGATAGAAAAGTCACAACCCAATAATTACACAGCACGATGGGTGTTTCCACACCAGCCAACCATCTCTCTCTCTCTTGCTGTTTTCTTTTCTTGGCATGAACTTAGAAGAACTTGTTTCGCGTCTCTTCTTCCAGATAACTGGTCAACCTGATGCAGCATGTCCTTGACGTTTGTTTGAAGCCAGCGCTGATCTGGCTTTATCCCAACCCAAGTCTCTAGAAGCATAAACAAGATAAAAACTAACCTGTATTGATCTTATCTAATTTAATTGGTGCCATTATGCAAACTGTAGCAGGTCTAATCAGTCCTGTACCAGGAAACTGGCTTTAGAAATAATGGGATGGGACAGCCACACAAGCCACTGGGGGCACTGGGACGTCCTGTTTTGCCCACAGGAAACTTGGTCAGTCTGTTCCTATTTCACATTCTGCATATTTGATCTTTAAGCTGCTCGGAAATATCCTCTCTGCATCCAGTGCCGAGTTCAGCCGTAGATGTTCGCAGTTATTAGAATACGTTTTTATCGTTTCTGTTGTTTGACAAGTTCGTACAAAATCATCTAGACTTAAAATGCCATTATTGGCAAGAAAAACATACAAAAATGTTCTTTTGGAAAACGTTTATTACAACTGCTGATTTGATGTAAAAATATCTTGTTCTGAGAAGGAATAAGAAAACAGGTAGAAACACATGTAGGTTAGGAAAAATATGCAAATTAGAAATACAGAAAGGTGCAAAAATCATAGAATCAAGAATAAAACAAGCATGTTATTTTCACAATAGTGTAAATATCAATATCTCAAGAGAATATCTGCCATAAAACCAACATGTGCATCGTCCAGCTGGGTAACGAAGATCCACTAAAAACATACACGTCCCTGATGTTGGACCACCTGCTGGTCAAGGCCTTGAGACCCGTTTTAACCACAATCCCAACAAGAACAGGCAAAACGAAGGCATTTGTAACATGTGGAGGCATTTTCTCTGCCAGCTTTGGTGAGCTTCACCTGGACCAGGCGAGGCCGCCGCTTATCTGATAGAAGACGCCATTATCTCTAGTGGGAATGTGGCTTCCAGCATGTCTCGTGGTGACAAAGCAACTTTGGGAGCAAATTCCAGCCAAACTTCTCTGGAGTGATTTAAATCTGCAGATTAAGACTTTTCCTGTTCCTGGAGTGAGTGGCACACTGGTGCAGCATCAGAAAGGTCTGCTTGGTTTCTAGTGGAATAAGGTAAACATGACTTTTCCAGACCAAACTGATGTATCAAGACCAAGAACCCAGGCTGGAATTTAGAAACTCCAGGACGGTCAGGTCAAATGCTGTGATTGATGAATGCTCCAGGGTTTAAGATGGGTCGGGTTTGATTGTCTAAGCACGGCGCTTTTAATGCAATTTATTCGAGGGGGAAACTAAAATGAAAACATTTTGTTTGCTTCTCTGTGGATTAAAATACAAACGTGTAGGAATCTACATCAGGTTAGTGTATATTAGCTCATTGTGAGGTATCTTCTCATTCTCAGTGCTGTGAGACTGAAGGAAGATCGTCAGGTTTCACTACTTCAGGCCGAGTGAACGCACACGTAGATGTTCTTGTGCTCCTTCCAGTAGTGCAGGTCTTCTGAAAAGCTACAGGAGCAGGCCAGGTCTTTGCTGGTCTTGATCGTGTGGACCACACAGTCTCCTGGCAGCTTCTCAAACAGGAGCTCAGCTGCACCAACCACTGCAAGCTTCTTCTGGCTCAGGATGAGCTGCTCGATCTGATCTTTATCCAGGGGCTCAGGTGAGGAGCTGTAGGACACCCAGACATTCAGTTTCTCATCCGACAGGACTTGGAAGCGACTCTTCCCGGTGGGGCAATGATAGTCTTTCTTGTTGGCGAACAGGCCCTTTGGGGTCCCGAAGACACGTACAGACCAGCCCACCCAGTCGTACTTCTTCTTCAACTTTTCCACAATGGCATCAGCCAGCTGTTGGTTCGTAAAACCCGAGTGGTCTCTGACAATTCGTTGGGAGTCCAGTTCGGCTTGTTTGGGGAAGCTGACGATGCAGTCTTCGATGACGGCGTTCATCTTTTCTTGCACAACGCCCATCTTCTCCCCCCAGTCTTTGAGCAGAGCATCCTCTTCATCATAACCTTTCAGAGCAGCATGACCCATGAGTGCAATAAGGCCAATACAGAAGAGCTTCTTCAGCATTGCACAGTACTCCTCCACCGGCCGGCGGCTTTTCTCCTCATAGTTCAGGGTGATCACCAGCACTGACTCTTCAGAGAAGTTTTCTCCAGTCACAGAATTATAAAGGGTGTTCAGATTTTTGTCACCGCCGGTTTTGGCAAAGTGTTCCAGGAAAAGCTTTTTCTTGACCTCCCGGAACTTGGGTTTGGCATTGAGGATGTCCAGGTACTTCCTGAACTGGTTAGTGATGTTCTCCTCCACTGGGAAATACACAGCATCCAACCCACTTTTCTTGATCTCATCGTTGATCTTCTGAATCTCCTCAGACACCTTCTCCAGATGGTCACGCACCTTCTGGAACTGCTCCTTCATGAACACGGCCTCTTTGCTCTCCACGTTGTCCAGAGCCAGTTTAACAATCGGAGCAGCGATGGCAAAAACAGGGAAGAGATCACCTGCGATACTGGCCACCACTTCGGCGCCTTTCTCAAACACCTCCATCACAGTCTCCACCACATCCTTTTTCTCTGATACAAGCTTCTGTAGCTGGTCTGCCATCCTTGGTTCAACCTAAATTCAAAAAAAGTATTCATGTGGTTAAGGAAACTATAGTTAGGCTATGGGTAATATAAAATAAGTGTAAAAACAACAACAATGGACTTTTATCTGGCTTACCTAAAGCCCCGTTTTAATGGTGGACTATGATCTCCTTCACGCCTCTTGGAACGCAGCAAACACTAATAAGGAAGAAGACAGAGGGTTAGTCAGATGGCGCAGTGGCGGCCGGACACGCCCAGTAATCACGACTCAGCAATAGAAAGCTGGTTGAGGTAGAGATACCTCTATGTCATCTGTGTGTTTATAGTTAAAAGTATCAGTGTGACGCTCCAGAAACAGTACAAAATTACCATCTGAAGTATATTAAAAACCTTCTGTGGGACAATGACAACGTGGAAGACTGGCTGAATACGAACCAGCAAGATTCCTGAAAGCATTAACACTTTCAGTTCAGTTTGTCTCGAATTGTTGTCACCAAACTCACCGAAAAGGAAGCAAACAGGGTGAACCCTGTGTTACTGGGAACTTTTCCTCATCTTCCTTCATCTAATTTTAAGTCTGATGGTGGATACAAAGGCAGATCATGACACTTTGTTTTTCCGCTTGGACCGAGAAAAAAATTCACAACACATTTTCGGTCAAAAGACCAGAAATGATGTCACTCCAAATGCTCAGACATGTTCAGACATGTTCTTTTACCAAACTGAATGTGTGTTTTTAAAGGTGAATAAAATAAACACACACTTGGGTGTGGGAAGGCATTGAGCACAGGAGGTTAAACTGGCTGGGCAAGGGTGCGTTTCCAGTGAAACCCAGCGGGTTACCATGGAAACAGAGCAATGGAAACGAATCTATCAGCTCTCTGCAGAGGTCTGCTCACTGGGCCCACCCCGAAGATGACTGCAGCAGGAAAACAGCTCAGACCTGTCCCATGGCCCTCGGGAGGGGGGCCACTGGAAGCGGGGCCCCCTGCAACCAGCTGAGATCATAAAATACGTGCTGTTCTTACAACACTTCAGCACATCTGTGTGCAGCATGCGGAAATGATAATGCCTGTTGACACCCAGCCTGGTGCTGGATTGAAGACAACCCTCCCTGCGGCCCCTAAACCCTCCGCAGAAGTGATCTCTCTGTTAATGCGTTCCCTTAATGGGAAAAGTATCGATCGTGCCGTGTTGAAGGGTTCTATTTGTACCGTTCAAACAAACATGGCGTTTTAAACCCGCAGAGGAGTTTTATGTGCAGTCACAGCCACCACAGTGCCCTATAGAAACTTTGGCACTTCCTGGAAAATAAGCCCGGCAACCAACGCCCATCAAAACACACTTTTCCACCTCTTGCTCCGACAGCAGATTCTGCCGAACACCACAGACTTTACAGTACAAAACGCTTTATCACAATCAAATAAAGTATTTTTACAGACCTGAGTCAGAGGTGGAAAGACTCGATTATAAAGGTGATTTTAGACCGATATCTGCCTGCTAACGCTTCCAAACACGAGCGCAGTCGCGTCCAAGACTGTGCTCGTTAAGTTGGCCACATTTTCACCTGAAACGGACTCACCTTCCAAAGTTTTCGGGGAAAAACAAACCAACTTCCAAACTGGAGTTCTTCCTGGTAGTCACGTGGTTCCGGTGCGGAGCGGAAACACACCCAGTCAGACTTTTCTTTTTTTTGGGGGGGGGGGGGTATAAGGATATAAGATCCTGTTATTTTATATCCCCATTTCTCACCTTCCTTTCATATCCTATTCACACACACACACACACACACACACACACACACACACACACACACACACACACACACATACTGTGTATATATATATATATATATATATATATATATATAAGTTCTTGAGAAAGTGGTGGTGACTTGATTACTGGACCAGCTGAGGAACAGTCAGGTTTTACATCAGACCATTACTTGTGATCTGCTCAAAGCTTCAGACAATGGACTGGTTTTTATGGTTTTAATGCTGGTTCTACTGGACCTCTATGCTGCCTTTAATAAGCATCCTTATACATAGACTAGAATGTGTTATTGGGATTAAAGGGAGTAAACTAGACTGGTTAAGATCATATTTATCAGGTAGATACCAGTTTGCTCACGATGTTTCCTCTTTATATAGTAGGTTAGTCACAGAGTTCCACAAGGTTCTGTACTTTGTCTTTCCACTTTATGAACATTTCCCTCAGGAAAGATTATTCTGCAGCATGGAATAAACTTCCATTGCTATGCTGATGACATGCAGCTGTAGGCAGAGCAGTTACTGAAGCTCCAGGCTTGTCTTAAAGACATATAGTGTTGGACGACCTCAATGACCTTCTAATTCAGACAAAACTGAGGTCGTTGTGTTTAGTCCTGAATGTCTGAAGGACAGATTAGCCGATCACATCATCACTCTCTCTAATCTCTCTGCGAGGAACCTTGGAGCAACCTTTGATCAAGATCTAACCTTTAACTTGCACATAAAAACAGTCTCTACCAATTGAACTGTTGGATGTTGTTCAGATGTGTTTATTTAAAACATCAAGAGTTTTTCTATCTGAAAATGAGGAAAACTTTACACACAGGAAACAAACTCCGGCACACGGTTGTCGAGGATTTTAAGATTTTAAAGCTCAGAGCTTCATCACTAAATTTGATTTATTTATTAATTTGATTTATTTGTTTTGTGAAAGACTTGCAACACGCACTAACATTGCTGCAATAACTCCATATTTCCCAAGTACCTGAGCTAACAAGGGCGGAATTCCTTAGAACTCACAAACACCAACCACAGAGATCTTCAGTAGCTCAGAAGTTTCTGAAAACAGCAACAACTAAAAACAAACAGACAAAACAGACACCAGTGCCTGGGCCTGGACACAGATTAGGCATTAACACGGCCAACAGGCACGAATACAAATTTACATTTAATAGAAATATGCACAGTCGTCTGATAAAGGGGGTGGTTAATTTGATTTGTAGATCGCTGCATCGTGCATTAGGCATCGCTTCCTGCCCCATCAGGAGTCTATTCTGGGTGGATACACAAGTAAGCCCCTTTCTGTTTTCCATAGTAGTAACAATCCTCATGGAAGTTGTTGGTCTCCACCACCTCTTTGTAGTGGCTGACAGCATGCACCAGAAGGTCGGGGAAGCTCTTTTTCAGAGACAGAGCCACAGCTATCATGTCTCCTTTCAGCTTCTGGCCTTCGATCTGCTCCTGGATTTGATTCTTGTTAATCGGTTTGGGACTAGCGCAGAAGGAGACCACCACGTTGATCTTGTTTTTGGTTAAAATGTCAAACCAGTTGGTTCCCCCGCTGCCGTGATACTTCTTCCCTGCCAGCCAGTTGAAAAAGAAAACACGCTCCCTGTCACGGAAGGCCCGGATGGACCAGTTCACCCAGTCATACTTCTTAATTAATGAATCCTTGAGGGATTTGACAAATTCCTCGTTGACATTCCCAGGATTCTCCATCACCAGGCGCTCCACGTCAAGCTTGGCTTGATCAGCAAACTTCTCTGTACACTCGTCCACAGCCGCTTTCATCCGCTTCTCCACATCCTCCATCCGCTCCTGCCACCTTTTCACCATCTCCTCTCCCACCGCCCCTTTCTTGAGAGCAGCGTAGCCCATGACGGCAATAATCCCGACAACAAAGAGCTTCTTCAGCCGGGCACAGAAATCTTCCACGGCCCTCCTACTCCTCTGTTCAGTGGTGACTACAGTCTCCAGAATTTGGTCTCCTGAGATGTTGGAGCCAACCACAGCATTGTAGAGAGCATCTAAGTTCAAGTCGCCCTCCGTGTTCTCGTAGTGGATGATGAACTTCTCCATCTTCTTCTCTTTGAACTTTGACTTGGCGTTGACAAAGTCCTGGAACTTTTCGTACTGGCTGACCATCTGCGCCTCCCGATCAAAGTTCTGCTTGTTCATCGATGTCCTCCGCAGCTCCAAGGCGATTTGATCGATGGTGTCCTGGATCCCCTCGAGCTGCTGGTTGACATTCTCGAACTGCTGTGCAATGTAGCGAGCCTCTTTGCTGTCCGGATTGCTGAGCAGCTCTGCAGAGGCGCGAAACACGGCCTCCAAGACAGGGTGAAGCTGGCCCACGGTGGCGGCGAGCACCTCGGAGGCCTGCCCCATGATCTCCACGCCTTTCTCGATTTTATCCCTGTTTTGCACGAGCCAATCTGCCACATCATTCATCTTTGTATTTCGGTATTTCTCACTACTCTAAGATTAGCCAGAGATCTGCTTGTTCCTGAAAGGAGAAACACGAAACCCTTGTAAAATTCATTACGTGAGAGGAAAAATGCTTCTTTTTTTTTTTAGTTAGTCTGACAAAGCAAAAGTAATCATACAGTGTCTTTTCCCACGGAACATTTTTTGACAAACAAAATCCTACAATAGCACGACCGGTGAGTCGTGTCCACACATGCAGGCTGGCCGCGCCCTCGGGGCCTCGGATCTGATGACTTGGACTCACTTTGGAGCCGTATCGGCACTAGCACATATCAAAAACTGTCAACAAAGTAAACAAAGGAGGTACAAAAGAAAGCAATTTAGAGTCCACATCAAACACGCCATGTGTACTCTTGTATTATGTCGCAGTGTTGTGCAATAATCCAGCACTGGTCCTTCAGGATGTTAATATTTCTGCTACAACAAACTTTGGCCCAAAGTAAACACAGATGGTCAAGGATGGTGGAAAAGAGGGGGTTTACACTTGTAACAGTATAGTTAGGAGTATAGTTTTACTCTGAAATGCCCCAGAGGAATGACCTAACTGATTTCTCCTTCCCTTGAGGCCATATCCAGCTGAGATGAAGGCACACCCAGGTCTGAGAATCCCCCACAATGCACCGTTTCACATTTCCCACATTATTACAGCTCCAAAGTCATTCGAACCCAGTAAATACAAACGTGTTTTCGAGGGCTTGGCGATGCAAAAAGGCTTGAACGTGTAACAAAATAATCTGAGCGTTAATTGCTGCAGTGGTGTCATTTTACAGCCTTTCCTATCATTGCACTAATTAGATTGACTTTTTTTAGTCACATGCCAGCACAGCCTTCATAGTGTGTTTAAAACGTTTATGTGAATCAGTTAAAAATCAAAACTAAATTTACACATTGATAATTACATCAAAGAGGTTTGAAGAAGTTTTCCTCCCCTTCAAAACTAAAAATCCAAGTGAAAGTAAAATGAAACTGTTTGATTTTTCTCGACGTCTTGAGCCATGAACAGGCTAAGGTCGATCCTCTTTTCACATGAAATATACATCTAGTAGAATATTTGATCAAAGATTTTCCTTATCAGGCTGATACTGAGCTACGTGGATAGACTCAATCCATAAATCCCCCACCCACCCCACTTCCCACCCCCCCACCACCCACGGGCTTAATCTGCACCTCTGACATTTTATTTCAAAATCTTGTTATCATTCAGAGCAAATTGGATTTCTAGAAATAAACTGAATCTTTCTGCTAAAGGTCGGCCTAGTTATAGATAAACTGCAACTTTTCCCTCCTCTTAAACATTCTAAACATATGACAGAATAATAAATAACACATACAATCGACAAGGTCATGATGGAGATGCTCAGTGATGCAAAAATATCAAACTCACCTTTTTTAGAGGAATATTCACTGTGAGAGATTGTGAAGCAGCCCAGCTGTGTCTGTGAGCACCAGCTCCTCAGGATGTATATATAGCCTCCCCCCCTCTCTCACTCTCTCTCTCTCTCGAACACACACTTGCACAGTTTAGGTCTGTCTCACGCTCTCGTCACTCCTCCCCTGGAACTCCTCCATCCCATTTCAGCATTCCTGAGAAAATTCACTCGATGGGAGATGAGGGGCAGACGCAGATAACAGCCTGTAAACACTCCCCATGCAGGCACAACGTGCACCCTGGGAACACCAAAAAGAGGACAGTTTGACTTCTGTATCTGCAAATCAAAGAAAGAGAGAAACCAAGTGAGTGTGACAGAGAGTAAAACGGAGTACACAAGCAGTGGGGTGACCCATCTGGACAAAACCCTTTTGTTTTGTCTTGAATGAAGTTGCCATGGTGACTGCAGGGTTCCTCATTGAGACCATGCATGCTTCAAAGCCAAATTCACAGAGTTCTAAACGGCAGTTTTTTGGCTTCATCACAAAATGAAATAACATTCGATGCAGGCGTCCGAGTCCGAACAGGATGTAAAGTTATTGATTTGGGATTCTTGCAAAAGGATCATTTTTGCTCTGAAGAAGCAGCCTTTCACTAATCAGTCCGTCACAGAGCTGCCCAGTGAAAGAAGCCTGTGTTTCTGAGCACAAACATGACAGTCAGCCCTCGTTCACGGCCTTTGCGCTTCCTCGGGCAGACTTTAATGTGAGAAACATGATATCACTGTCAAATATTTGCCTAAAAGAAAGGTACAGAAGGATGTGTGCAGCAAATGGATCCGCTGGATAGAGGGCTAGGCCGGCTGACTCACGTAATGATGGGAATCAAGATTAAAGCTGCAGGTGTGTGCAGGTGTGGAGGATAACACACAGACAACAGCACCTGTGTGTTTAGTCGGTGTGTTTTTTTAATCTAACACTGCAAAATCAGCCCGTACTAGATTAAAAGATAGTGCCTGTGGGAGCGTAGAGAGTTCCCTGTTCTAATCAAATATAACAGGAACCCCCAAGGATGAGAGACTGCGTTTTACATTCATTTTCTCAAGGACATTGTGATTTTAGTCCTTGACTTCTAACATTAGCATGCATGGCATCAGAAAATGAGATCAGGCACTATCTCTGAATCAGATTTGGAATCTATTGTGATTCCCCTTCTGAACAATGTTAAAGCTTTGGTCGTGACTCCATTTCATAAATCTATTTATTAAAAAAAAAAGAAAAAAAGGTTGAGGTGTCCTTGTTGTTTGTTGTCTGGAGAATGACAGCCAAAATGATTTCCTTGTCTGGGGAATTCATCCAGCATGTTCATCTTTTTGCCCTTGGCCAGGCTAGTGTTTCCTCTTCACCACAAGATGTCTCCTCAGCTCAGGGTAAAAGGCTCCAGTGGCTCATCCCACCGGCACACTACAAGCAAGGCACTTCCAGGAGAGGGTTTGAATGCTGAGAGCATCAATTATGGAACAAGAGAAGTCATTTAGGATTATTCTTCAATGGCTGCATAAAGCCACATCAACTCAGAGAACGTTTAATGGGTTTTTGGTACTGATTCATAACAAAATCAATTAACAATTATATTTTACTTTATGCTGCTTTAAACTGGAATGATTCTTCCAGTTAATGTGATTAAATAAACGTGTCCCAGGATCAGATGAGCTTCAAAATTGTAGGATTCTGTGCCTGTAAGCTTAATTGAGAGGAGCACTAAGAGTATGCTGATGACATGTGCACACATTATAGTTTTATAACAATGTATCTTAATTTTTTAAAATTAAAATAGATTGAGAATAACGCGAAGCCACGTTATTAAATCCACGAAACACCTCTGAGAAATATTGACATTTCTATGTACTGTATTCTCAGGAAAATGTCTTTCAACGCACATTCGTGTTATTGCTGTGTGGATTAAATATTTAAAAGACAAGACGTCATACATGCGTAATCTTCGTCATTAGTTTCTCATTAAAACTAACAATATCCCAAATTTGTTTAAGTTTAAGTTTTGGACTGTTGGCATGATAACGATATGCTATAGATTTACCTAAATCTCATGAAAAAAGTTACTTAATAATATGTTATTAAAACGTCACTTACCAAAAACCAGAGCACCCAGTTGGCTACCAACAAGGCTAACGAAGGCTAACAGAGCTAAAGAGCTAATGCTAAAAACAACAACAGCGAACAGGTAAATAGGCCAGGTAAAAACTATCTCTGAGATATAGTTTTAAGAACTAACACACACGCGAGAACAAACAAACACACACACACACACACACACACACACACACACACACACACACACACACACACACACACACACACAGTTGTTTCCTTCTGGATGCAGATCAATACAAATCCCAGTTTGATCTGAGGAAGGAGATGAAGGTTAAGCGTTGGGGCAGAAGTTGATTGAATGATTGATTGTCAGTAAAATCACCCCTGATTCCCTCACACAAGTGGGTCGAATCAATTTCCAGCTTCATGTAAATGAGAACAGTCAGTCTCACAGTCTTAAGCCAGCAGCAATACTGTTTAATCTTGAACTATTTTAATACAAGTTTACCGTTCCAAAGTACTGGCCTGTTTGACATGCTGTAATTTCATTTATTAATGTCATATTTCCCACTTCAGTTTGAGATCAATGACAAAATAGATGTTTTAGATTGCTTAAGCTCGAAATCAATTATTATCTTTGAGCTATAAGCAATTAAACAAAATGAGGTGGTCATGCATATGAAGAGGTAAAATCAGTTGTATGTAGAGAACTTTTGAACAGATGAGACCAAAAATAATGTCCCCCCTGTCTAACTGCTCAGGGCCCTTAGTTGTGGGCTCGGCCGTGCAGCCAGTGTGTCACTGGACAGATGTTTTAATGCTTCTTATTGGATTAGACCTCCACTCGGACTGATGGGTAATAGCATTATCCTGTGTGGGTCTGGATTGGCAGATCCATCCATTGATCGGCTCTCCCCTGCAGGGCCACTCAGAGGCTTGCCTCCATCCAGTCCTGCATTTTGTTTATGAAATATTGATATTGGCTTCTGTCTCCTCTCAGAGATGAGCAGCACCAGGCTGACGGCAAAAAACGTCATGCAGGGATGCTAAAAGGGGACGTTGTTTGGTGTTTTTGGACCCTTTCAGGGTTTTAATTGTGTGGGACGTGTTTAGAATTGTGGTCGGCACATTTATGTCGAGTGACTGTCACAGCCGATCGAGGAAACACATCCGTTCCTGTTGGTTTCATTTCAGTGGTATAATTCAGAGCACTGTGATAACAGGCCAAAAATAAAAGCCTTTAATTATCAAAGAAGGGGCCTAATTAGAGCTGAGCAACAGTAACAACAAGCTGTTGTTGGCCCTGCATGTTGACGTTCAGCATGTTGACAGCGCCCCCTGTCCGTAAAACAGCCTCGCTACTTTTTATCTGACAAAATTATTTCCCTTTCGTTCTTCCCCTAATGGCAGCCAGGACTGCCAGGCTAGCACATCCAAAGACATTTGTGCAGGAAAAGCCTCCTCCAGGATCAATAGTTGTTACCTAGAGAGAGCCCGCACAACCACTAATGAATCCAGTGGCTCCCGGTACAGCTGCACTGCTGTGGCGGAGACAACCGGGGCTTTATTTAACACCGACACCCACACCGGCATTAGAAAATTAAGCAGCTATATTTAAATTAAACTCTCTGTACATGTAAATAATGATTCTAGAATGTTGGCTGGGAAGGAGGCAACATTCAAGCCTCTGATGGGAGCCTTTGGTTCTGTGGCGTGTTTGAAGCCTATAGGCTGTTGTTTCTCTATCAGAGTTGTATGACAAAAGCTGTATGTAAAAGCAGTAGATTGTCATGATGTATGTGAGGTTTTAGTTTCGTTATTGGACTCTCGGGGTGCTTGTGTCCACTCAGTCCTGCAGTATTTAGCGGAACATGAGTTGATGATATAACTCGATTTACTTTTGAAGTCATTTAGGTTCTTGTTAGAGTGTCACTACATAAAAGATAAAGAATGAGGAGGGGAGGTAGAGTGGGGGAGGGTCTGAGATGGGAGAGGAACAGACACATACATCATACGTGGAAATACATTAGGCTTGATTTGTTGTCCTGAAGATGATGATATAAATCTGCGGGGGCAGTGGGGCTGGAGGAGAGGAGAGGAGAGGAGAGGAGAGGAGAGGAGAGGAGAGGAGAGGAGAGGAGAGGAGAGGAGAGGAGAGGAGAGGAGAGGAGGGGAGGGGAGGGGAGGGGAGAGGAGACGAGACGAGACGAAACGAGACGAGACGAGACGAGACGAGATGAGACGAGACGAGATGATAAGACGGAAGGAAGGAAGGGAGAGGAGAGGAGAGGAGAGGAGAGGAGAGGAGAGGAGAGGAGAGGAGAGGAGAGGAGAGGAGAGGAGAGGAGGGAAGGAAGGAAGGAAGGAAGGAAGGAAGGAAGGAAGGAAGGAAGGAAGGAAGGAAGGAAGGAATGAATGAATTAAGAGGACAGGAGAGGAGGGAAGGAAGGGGGAGGAGGGGAGGGGAATGGAGGGGAGAGGAGAGGAGAGGAGAGGAGGGAAGGAAGGAAGTGAGAGGACAGGAGAGGAGAGGAGGGAAGGAAGGGAAGGGAGAGGAGAGGAGAGGAGAGGAGAGGAGAGGAGAGGAGAGGAGAGGAGAGGAGAGTGAGAGGACAGGAGAGGAGAGGAGGGAGAGGAAGGAGAGGAGAGGAGGAGGAGAGGAGAGGAGAGGAGAGGAGAGGAGAGGAGAGGAGGGAAGGAAGGAAGGAAGTGAGAGGACAGGAGAGGAGAGGAGGGAAGGAAGGGAGGGGAGAGGAGAGGAGGGGAGAGGAGAGGAGGGGAGAGGAAGGGAAGCCGAGAGGTCGATATGCAAGGTGTGAGAAAACAGATTTTTATGTCATTTTTTCATCTATATTACTCCTCATTGCAGCCCTCATAGCACCTCTCTGTAGCACCGGTATCTATTTTCAGCCTCTCAGCCCTCTGATGATGCGTTTCCTGCTGTGCTGCATCTCTAAGATACGATCTGATGGACGGTGACAGGCAGGATCCACAGCTGAAGACCCTGCAGATGCACACAGATATTCAAGGATGGCTGCCGCTGCACCTACACTATCCATTATGATCGCAGCCGCGCTGCTCAGCCGAGCACTCTGCTGAACATTATGTCAGTTAAACGTTATTCTCACGTTTTAAAACTAAAGCTGCGGTCAGGAAATGCTGACTTATGTGTAAATACCAATCGAATTAGCCCGCTCCCTGTTGCTGAGGGTGCACTATCTTATTTTAATGGGCAGAGGCAATAAATCACATTTGTACAAGAAACGGGAGGCCGATATTGAATTAAACTTGTTTACACATATTTTACGTTTGTATTTAGCCAATAAGTGTCACAAACCACCAAGATGTTGACTGATTTTATTCACAGGTTTTAAATCAGTGTAAAAACTGCTTAAACTAAATGTGCAGTTTATTCTTTTCACCAAGCAGCAGAAATGTGTGTTAGTGTGTAACTAAAAAAGGGGTTTTTCTTCCTATCTCATTAAACATACATCTATACATCCTGGCTGGAGGTTCACGCTGGAATTATGCCGCGTGTGGCTGAACTTGCTGGACCAGCTGCTCCTACTGCCTTTGGACGTGACCCCTGTGCCTCCTCTCAACAGAGGCCGACTGGCTGAGCTGACACAAAAAAAGGGAGCTCAGCTCAGCAGATGCAGCATCAGCACAACCATCATCGCACTGTGAATTTTTCATGGGAGACCAGATTAACGGCCGGTAGAGTGGACAGAACCGTCCCTCTGGAGATGGGTGTGAGCGAGTGAGGGTGTGTGTGTGACCTGGCCAGGGCGTACAAATGGATGGATGGATGGATGGATGGAGCTGAGGTAGCCTCACACTTTCAGTATGCTGTTAGTCTGGATTTACAGGGAGATGAATTAGGCACTATTTTTATATGTATTTTTGCTAAACTTTATATCAGAGTAATATAATGTATATCTATGTGTTCATATTGTGACAGAAGCAACAAATAGATGACTAAATAAACTGACGAAACACATAATGCATATTTAAATGCTAGGCTGAAATTCTTTAGACCTGAATTGTCGATTTATGTATTATAGTTCATTTTTGACGCGTAGCTTCTATATTCTGGTGTAAATGCTCTCATATCTTTCATCTCTCTCCTATTAATTGTCACACTGCCAGTGGCCATGTGTCAGATTTGTAGTGTATTTAGTAATTATATATGTTTAATTGTCCTCCAGTTTCTTCCATGTCATCTTTTTAATGCAGTCATACATTATAGTCCTCCTTCATTCATTATTGTAGGTGGCCTTTGACTGCTTCACTCTTGGACTTTTGGATGCAGCTGAACCTAAATCTTGTTGCGTTCACTCCGAGTGAACACACACCGCTACGTTCTTGTGCCGTTCCCAGTAGTGACACTCTTCTGGAAAACTCCAGGCAGCGGCCGACTCCTTGTAGCAGCTGACTGCGTGGACCACAAACCCGCAGAGCTGCTTCCCCAGGACCTCCACCACCACAGGGGCGTTGCCTTTCCTCCCCTGGCTGTCCATCACCTGCCGGATGAAGTCGCGGGGCACCGGCTGCGGCTTGGCGCTGTAGGACACCACCAGGTTAATGTTGTTCGCCCGGAGCACCTCGAACCAGTTCTGTCCGGCCACGTGGTGGAAATGCTCCCCTGCGCGCCAGTTCCTGTAGGTGCTTCCCGAGTGGTTGATTAGCCGCACTGACCACTGGACCCAGCCGTACTTTTTCACCAAGAACTGCAGGAGCCTCTGAGCTGTGTCTTGTGGGGGTTCCTCCTCTTTTTCTTGCAGGAGATATTGGACGTCTATCTTTGCTTGTTCTGGGAAGGCAGCAACACAGGACTCAATCGTTTCTTTCATTCTGGTCTCCACTTCTTCAATCTTGCTGCTCCACTCTTGGATCTTGTTCTCTTCCTCCTCTGGACCCTGAGTCAAGGCGCAGTGGCCCAGCAGAGCAATGAGGCCCAGGCAGAAGAGCTCTTTCATGCGGACACAGAAGTCTTCCAGGAGACGACGGTTTCTGGCTACGTACCTGCAAAACCACCAGTGTTCACTTGAAATGTGGAGATTCAGCAGTTGTGAATACACTTTGGTCATAAATGACTTTTAAAAGAATAAATAGAGAAATTCAGTTAGACCAACACAGTTTTACTTTGTTTTGCACTCATCTAACGTGCTTTTTGTGCTGCTCCGTCCAGATCTTCAGCTGTTATTTTTCAGAGCTCTATAACAAAAAATCACAAAATACAAAGTGAGAGAACAATTTACCTTTCAACCAGCTCTAAAACCGATTCCCCAAAGGTGTTTGTGCCCATCAGGGCTTCATACAGCACAAACAGGTTCTTCTCTCCTCCAGTTTTAGAGAAGTGCTCCAGAAAGAGTCTGGTCTTCACATCTCTGAACTGCTGCTTTGCCTCCAGGATGTCCATGTATTTTCTAAACTGGTTCCTGACGTTCTCCTCCACTGAGAAATACTGAGAATCCATCCTTCCCTTCCTGACCTCACAGTCAATGTCTTCCAGCTCAGATGAGAGGACATCAAGCTTGTTCTTCACCGCTAAGAATTGCTCTTTGACATAGAAGACCTCTTTGCTCTGGGTGTTGTCTAAAACCAGGCGGAGAACAGGGGCGGCAGCTTCGCAGAGGGGGAAGAACTCGCCCACGGTGCTGGCCAACACTTCAGCTCCTCTCTCCAGCATATCCATCAACGCCTCGATCGCCTCCTTTTTCTGGGCCACGACCTTCTCCAACGAGCTGCTCATCCTTCTAATGTATTCACAAAGCATAAATTAATGGCAATGACAGATTATTTCCCCTGCTTTCTTAGATAGAGGCTCTTCCACTGACCCAGCTTTATGTGTCCTGTCTGAAGACTATTGGGTCACCTCATCATAAATTGATGTTTGGTTGGAAACGTATCAGATCATTTCGATTTAAAACCAAGAGGATCTCAGAGTAGGAGAGTAAACCTACAACATGTATTTCTGTCACCTAAATCATTCTTTTTACTACTTTAAATCCTTTCAGGTCTGCTGGAATGTAGAAATCGGGGTGTTTAACTCGCTATTTTAACACGAAGGCAACAGAAACTAAACCTGATGTATAATCACGGGCTGTAGATGCAAATGATCAAAGCTTGACGCCGTGAATCCGGAATACAGTCGTCATCTCAGGAATATCTCCACCCAGAATGGTGATGTCATGCAAACGCAGATCCTGGAGCTGCTGGAAGAAACCTGTCCTGATCTACATATATATGACTTATTTTAGTAAAGAATGTTGCCACGTCGTGTTAAAAAATACTTTTGACCGCGTCCCGTCTGTGTGTCCCGGCTGCGCTGCGTCACCAAGCTCATCCAAGATTAATGTCAACATTATTTCATTCATCCTTTTCTTAAATTCGCGTTTAACCGCCATGAAGAGCAAACAAGTATCGTAATTACAAAGCGCCTTTCTAAAAAAAAATGCTGCCACCAAAGTGCAGCCGTGAGATGTAGACAGGTTCTGCGGTCACGCAAGCTTTTTGCGCGCAAAGCCCCGCAAGCCCGTGACACACCTTGCAGCATATTTGCCCCCTTCTTTATGGAAGATAAAGACATGCATCACATTCCAACAATAACTACCTTTTTCCTATACCTGAAAGGAAATGATTCTTCTGGCGGTCACACCTGAACACTGTCGTCTGAAAGGTGTTTTCCCCTTCAAGTTTGCGACAACTGCACCGTGGAGCTCAGTGAAATGGGCTCCACAATAATATCCAGGAGAAGGAGAAGATGCGCATCCAGTATCAGTGGGGAAAAAAAGGGAGGGGGCGGCGGGCGGGGGAGGCAGAGGAACCGATTCAACGAGCGCAAAGACGCGAAAGAATGCGCACGGGTCCATATTTTTCTCAGTCCATCCGTCGCGATGAGAGGTCGATTTTGATTCTTTAGAGCAAAACGGGATCTAGGAAATCTTTTTACTATAGTTACCTGAGCACTTACTGCCAGTGTTCATCAGCCACCATTATGCGCTTTGACGCTCATGTAGGATCCAAACTCAAGGTAAGACGGTCGGGAAAGTGCTGTTTTATTTGTATTTCACGGTTTTTGGAATTATTACAATGTAATTCTAAGATTCACATAACAGCATTGTCTGTGAAATGAACCTAAAGATTGACATTTCCGAAGTCTGAAATCCATCTGGATTTGATCGAAAATGAGATTTTCGGCATTTAGGCCCGTTTCTGTGCAACAGTCAGCTAAATCTCGGTATTATACGCATATCCAGTGAAACTCCGAGAGCAGAACCTCACAAATACGAACCTTCTATCCGTTTTTATCTCTGCGCCATTGACGCGCCCCGTGTGCGCTCAGGTTCCATCGTTCCTTCACCTTGGGCGATTTTTACAGTATTACATTTGTTTTGCGAATGTTTTGAACATCCAAATGCCTCAAAATGTTTTCATGTTGTACAGGTTAATTATGGATTTTCCAAATCTTCTTCGTGGAAAGAAAATCTCTCTATCACGTGATAGAGACGAGAGTCGGTGGCTCAAAGACGCTGAACGTGCAGCCAACAAGGCAGGTAAGTGCCTCCAGATTCCTTCTACCTACATTCAAAACGGCTTTTCCTGTTTTGTTTCCCCCATTTCTAAAAAGACAAACCTGTTCAGCTGGATAATGACTGTGAGGCCCCTTTCACATGTACTTTAGGCATTGTGCGCATTTTACCTTAAATCAAGTGTATTCCTTCACCCACAGTTGATTCATGATCAAAGGGATTAAACACACCTTGATAACGTCTGAGTGTTTGAGGTGAGACATGGAGCCCCTTGTTCCTTCAGGGACCTTCATGGAAACAGGTGGAACAGGGAAATGGGTGAAGCGCGATCGCCCTCTAGCGTCCGCAATAGCTTAAAGCACATTTTATCATCCCATCAAAAATGCACAGACGCGCACATCTACCCATCCATCCATCGTGTGCGTGTGTGTACATACGTATGTGTATATGTATGAATAACTAAAAGTACTCAATTTTTGTCATGTATCTGTTAGAATCAAGGCCAAACACAGTGCCCATATTTTAACAGACGAACCTCAATAGACCATCACTCATCACATGGGCAACACCCTCCTCCCCCTCAGGATGCAGATCTAGGCCTCTGTGTTGTAAAAGGGCCCTGATCTCTGCTGGAGCAGCCCGTACAACAGGCCTCAAACGGGCCAGAGCCGGGACTCTGTTAATTGCTGCTCCTGTATTTATTTGCGGGTCCACAAATGTGCTTTTTCATTCCTTGCTGTGGTGACATTATCCATGGAAATGAGATGAGGTCTCAGTGGACCAGATCATGTAAATGGACTCAGGTCTCCACCTCTTATATCGATTATTATATACTTATTATATCTTATATCCACCTTTAATAATCGTAAAAAACAAGGTCCAAGTTTATCAGCACAGCCGATTTTTGCTAATAACAGCCTTTGTGACATTTATATGCATGTCAGACACACTCAATAATATGAACAATACTAACACACATTTCATTCGTAAAACTTTTTCTCAATAGTACGGACCGAGAAAGTTGTGCCAGCCAGGTTTTCAGTTTTTGTCAAGTAACCAGGAAATCTATGATGTATTAACTTAAAATGCGTTAACTGAAAAAACAGTTAATGACAGATTTTTATCTGGATTGCACAGAACAGTTGTGATGTTACACTAAAGTCAAGGCGCTCACCAACATGAAGCTACAGCCTTCTTTTAAGACAGTAAAACACATGTATTACAATAAAACTCCCTGGAAGAAGCACTCTATGAGTCTTTTACAGGATTTATAGGAGGGGGATGGCACCTTCTAACAGAGGAGAGTGAGTTTTGTACATCTTTCCAGAGTTGAACTTATGAAACATGTCGACTCCAGAGGAAGGAAACCATGGAGGAAAATAGTTCTTCTCCTCTCTTGGGAGTCTATACAAGGGAAAAATTCTATATATCAGCTTGACCTGATGAGCTGCAAGATTGTGTTCAGACTCTGGAAAACCCCTTTCTTATATTCACTAATTAAAATAGAAAGCAAAATGACACACAAATATCTGATTTAGCAGGAGGAGCTGGCGCACAAATACAGCTCAGTCTGGAGGCTCTGACGACCAAGCTCAGGATTAGACACGACGCTCAAGTGTTTGAAACGTTCAGTTTGTTCCCACTTTTTAAAGTCACGTTTCTGCACACAAGTGCCTGTGCGCGTGTCACAAGGACGATTACGTCACAGACCGCTAGCGACCCGCACGGACGGTGTTTGTGGTTGTAGATGCTCTTGTCCACCAGACGGGGGCGCTGATGTGCTCCGCCCTGAGATTTCAGCACCACCACTGTGGACTGACAAGTTCAACCGGGCAGCAGCGAGATTTAACTATTTAGCTTTAGGAAACCTTTAAATGACACACGTAAATCCTCATGTTTACCAGAACATGGGGAACTGAATGAAGGGGTAAAGAAAAGGTTTATTATTACTGCTCTTACTTGGATAATGTGGGTCTCATTGCAAATGGGATTCTGATTGTTTCTGTAGCACTTTCAAAAAAGGATTCTGTTGCTTCTCCCTCAATTTTATTTGATTTAATTTATTAATCTATTTTAAGAAAAGTAAGGAAATCTTTGATTCTATATTTTATATATGAATACAAGTACTGTCATATTAATGCCTAAAATGTGTTTTGGTTTCACACCCTTGAGGCCACTGCAGTTCCGACAATAACTGTATAATGAAAACTAACACAACAGTGGAGAGTCTTCCGGTACCTTTCTACATTAATGACAACCAAAAGACGCACAACATCCTTTATTCTCACAGCTCAGGGTCAACCAGCTGCCTCCATTCTCAGCTATAGCTCCCCCTAGCCGTGCCTCCATATTTCCTCGTTAACGCGCACCACAATGCCCTGGCCCTCCCTTCCCTGTCATAGTCCACACGCACCAGAATACACTGAAAATCCATTTCAATGCTCCCAACGACCAGTGGACACATTTATACTAGTTGGTTATACTAGTTCACTTTAACAGCAAAAGTACTCCTCAGATGTTCACGGTTCTACCCCCATATTTTAAATTTGGTCTGGTCCTTCCAGTTGATACTGAGCAGTACTTGTCAGACGGTGCGCAACTAAACTCTTTATCTCTTCTCTGCTGCATTTTTGTGCGTTTGTGAAGCCCTGATTGAAATTTGAAAGACTTTTCCTGATTCATTTGCTTATATTTCAGTCATGTAGATTGTTTTATATTCGTTGAGCCAAGGAAATGCATTTACATTTACATTTACATTACATTACACAAAACTGTCTAGCAATTCTCTTCAAAAATGTACTGGTGCACCCAAGGTTAGCATTCTTATGGGGACAAAGCATCATTCTCCCTATTATATGTAACACCACAGAAAGGTCACTGTGGGGACATGATAAATGTGCTGCATTGCAGTGATAATTGGGCCGAGGGAAAATATCCAGACAGGTTCACATCCATCTTCAAAGCCCCGTTATATTTAGCCTCTTTGAGGCATTAGATTTAACCCTTCGTAGATCTAAATGACAGTGTTATTGCCCTCACAATGAGCTCATTAACTTTATTTAGTTGCTTAATCTAAACTTACATAGAATGTAAAAGTAAACATCAAGTGTTGAAGGGAAACGTACCTGTTGAGAAGTGTCAGACGTGACAGAAGGATGGGAGCTCGTGACAGCATGAGTATCAACGGATTTGTAAGGAAAAACAATGTAAATGGAAGAGAATTCTATCCAAATCCTTTGTAAGGCAAAACAATGTAAATATAAAGATCTTTAGGGCGATGTAATGTCAAAACCACATACTATTCAACTACATGAAGACATTTTATGGATCTCTAAACTTAAATGCCAAAACAACACAGTTCAGAGGAAAGGAAATCAAATCCTACTGTCCTGTTTCCAAATAATGAGTCAACCTGTGTTTGACATTATAATTACCCTCTTAATATTATGTCGCAAATTTCCAAAATACGAGAAAATACCAGTGTCGACACCTTCATATACAATGTTATACACAAGTCCAAGACTTAAATACTATGCAGTTATCAGATATATTTGCACCCGCCATGGGCAGTCATTGCCCCCCATAGTCATAAGTAAGTTCTTCACCGTCCTTTATGTCTTTTAGAGTAAAAAGATAGGTGTGGCCTTCCTTGCATCTCAATTATTCATGCGAGAATTTAGATGTTTGGGTTCATCACTAGGGGGACAAACGAATCATCTTCTCTGGATGCATCAATACTTAAAATGGTGAGGAGAAAGAGGGAAATTAAAATATGCCATCTTATGTCAAATTCAACGAATATACTAGAGATGAAGTGTGATTTAAAACCTTATCGCCATCCTTCCCCTCTCCACTTGGAAAGAAAGAAAAAGGCAGCACATGATGGGTAAAAACCTTATCTCCTCCTCTCAGATTCAGCTTCACCTCTTAAATCACCCCTCCATTCAACCACAAGGTCTCCTTTGCTAAAGGATCCTACTGCAACTCAATTTCTGTCAAGTCAAGGCCAAATCTGACATAATGTAGGAGAAAATAGAGGATTGTACATGATTATTTACATGGATGTAGCAAAGTGTTGGGAGTCGAGACATTGCTTTTTGATGAACACGAGTGACCCGATGATGGGAAGACTGAAAAACTAGTCTTGAGAATTTGGATTCTGATTTGAGAAATGTACCAACGTGACTGAGAAAAACTGTGATGCGGCCGACAAAAGCTCCACTTCTTGCTGTCTCCCTTAGCGCGCGTGCTTCAGGCGTCGCGGGTCCACCGCACAGCATCACGACTAAAAGTGGGAAATGTTGATGCAACACTTTGCCAAAGATGGAGTCCATAAGAGGTTTGTCAGGGAAGATGTTCATTCAGGTTTCATCTGAGCACAGGCAGGTCCAGGATTGAGGGGGGGGGGGGGGGGTGATAGCTCACCACTGTCTCCCTTACACAGTGCAGATCCGGAATTACATTGTAGGACCATCACTTATTAATGCGGTCTTTACATATCAGGAAATCAATAACATTTACTTTTCAATACATTGTAACTTGACTATTGAATTTGATGTTACATACCTAATTTGGGCTTTACAACAACCATGGAATCCAGAGGCCCTGGCTTCACTCCCTATTTGATGGTTGGTGATACGAAAGACAGAGATAAACTACTATACAAGCGTCAGATGCAAGTGGAAAAAGTGGTTAAATTGCATGGTTTATACCACTTCTGTTCTGTTCCAGCACATGAAAGGACGGGTGGAACATCAGGCATGCCACATTTAACAACAAAGTGCAGGGTTTGCTCTGACTGGTGCTTTAACAGAATCATCAAGGAAATCAGCTACTAGACAGAATCCACCAGTGAGGACCACCACAAGGTGTGATTTAGCATTTCAATGAATGGAAGTTTGGAGGATGGATGAATATGATATGGCACACATAGCACCCCCCCATAATCCAGGGAAGGTTGATATGTGCTCTGCCAGGCTGGGAGGACATAGCCCAACTAGGAAATAGGAAGGGAATAATGCTGGGATGAGAATACGGGTTAATCGGAGAGAGGGATTAAGAAGTGTGGCGTCGCCCTGTCCATTGCCAGTTGCAACCATGTGTTAAGTATGAAGTGAAGATGACAGGACAGTTGTGAGTTATAACATGCAGTTGGAAGAATAGCTGAGTATGGAAAATATGTTGTGTAATATTATTCTTGCCTCATATCAAGTAGAGAAGTACCCATTTCAGAATTTTTCATTTAAAACACACACACACCCACACCCACACCCACACTGTATATACCTAATGGGGACTTGTGAGGGGTGGTACTTAACAAATTTGGAAGATGTGTGTGTGTGTGTGTGTGTGTGTGAATACAACTGAGTGCTGTAGTAGATGAAGACTTCTAGGGGGCGATAGTGGGTGGTCAGGGTAAGTGTGTCCTGATGAAAAAACATCATCTATGGGCCAAAGCTACAAACCTCACAGGCCCCTTCAGAAAGCCTCCTGCATTCATTTAAAAGGCTTCACCTCATGGGGACCTGCATTTTTGTCCCCATAGTGTTGCAGGTCCCCATCAGGATAGGAACACAAGCAGGCACACACACACACCCCTCTACTAGAAGCTTTTTATATTAAAGACAAAATATAATTCATTATTCCTCAACCTTTATTTGTAGTGGTAACAAAAAAGAACAAATAATCACATAAAAAACAAATACCCATCCTTTAACTGCTTATATTTAAACTGTAATATATGTTTATCCCAAAATAAAAATGCAGTAATCAATGCCAGACACAAAAGCCAGGTTAACAGTGATGTATTAATGGAAAGAACAGTTAATGAGATTTTTATCTGGATTGCACTTTATAGTTGCGATGTTACACTAAAGTCAAGGCGCTCACCAACATGAAGCTACAGCCTTCTTTTAAGACAGTAAAACACATTTAGTGCAATAAAACTCCCTGGAAGAAGCACTGTATAAAAGAAATAAAGTTTTTGCACAACTAGGCACTGTTGGTCAAAATAAAATAAGAGGAATATAACTTCTACCAAAAACCTGCGATAATTTGTTATTTTATCATTTTGACAAGGTATAGCACAGAAACACAGATATAAACATGCAGTATTATCATCAGTGGTAAATTAGAGTTGGATTCTTCTCAGCTGAGTGCTGAAGTAGTGATCATGATAAGAGTAGTGAAAAGTCACGACACCAATTACTCTTACTTGCAGTGTGATACATAAAAGAAAAGAAGCAACAAGACTGGCATCAAACTCATGAGACTCATGCTTTACATAGGTTGCATTGGTGGGAAAAATACATTCTGTTTATTCACAACACGATGATCTTGGACATTTCATTGACAGTGGTAGAGACAGTCGTCCTATACTGCTATGACAGCCTCTTATTCAGAATTAGATTGAATGTTTTGTAGTGTTATATGTGTACCGAGCTAAACAGCTGCAAGTAACTTCAGAAAATACGTCAACGATAATGTATTTTGCCTCACTGCTGTCTTCATTAGAAAAGCAGTGGTTGTCTCTGATTATATTAAAACTAAATTCCCAAATATGGCTGATTTTGACCTTTATCAACTGGCATTCCAGCTAGTTTCATCCACTTCTATCAAACAGAAAGGTAAGTATGAATAAATTTAGTGTTTTTCTATGAAAAACAGAAAGAGTGGTGACTTGGAACACTAACTGTTGTGATATTGAGGCTCATTGAACTGTCGAGCAGAGTGTTGTTGAGGGCTGAGACTGGGAGGGAGACGGAGGGGAAGCAGTGATGCATGTGTCCCGAGTGTGAAGGCAGCAGTTGAGAAATTGTGGATAAAAGCTCTTCTTCATTTGCACCGGCGCAAAGCTTCCTTCATCTTCTCTTGCACGTGTTCCATCTTCTCAGACCACGCTTCACTCAGACCCTCTTCGTCATCGCCAATGACGGCGGCGTAGCCAATGAGAGCGATGAGGCCGATGCAAAACAGGTAGGTGAGCCGTGTGCAAAGGCGCTCCATGGTCTGGCGATCCCCCTGTGAGTGCTTCAAGTAGACCTCCAGGATGGGCCTGCTAAAGAGCTTCCGTTTACCCACCACACCGTCATACAGGGTGTGCAGGTTCTGGTCTCCCAAGTCATTGGAATAGCTTTGTTCGAAGTCCTCCTTCTTGCGCTCACGGTGTTCTGGCCGCGCGTCCACCATTTCCATGAACTTTCTGAACTGGTTCTTGAGATTCTCCTCCACACAGGAATACTGGCCGTCCAGGGTTTCCTTCTTGATCTGCACCAATGTGTTACGGTTCATCTGGGACAGCTGGTCCAAACCCTTGTTGATCGAGCTGAACTCCTGCTTCAGCTTGCGGATGTCTTCGTCGTCGATGTGGTGCAGCACCACCCGGATCAGAGAGCCAGCCACACCAAAAATGGGGTTGACGACAGCTGCTGCGGAGGAGATGGTGGACACACACTGGAGCACTTTGATCAGCCCCTGCTTTAGCTTAGCCTGGTCCTCAACGATCTCTTCTTCCATCATCTTGTCCAGGCAGGGCGGATTCTGTTGACCAAAGAAAAATAAACACGTCAGGATCTACAGGCACCTTTCCACAGAGGAGAGTGAGTTTTGTACCCCCGTTAGCAGGAGGATTCTGTTATTAGAACACTGGAAGCAAACATCTGCAGCACGGACGCCCCAGGTTACCATCCATAAGCATGAAGGTTACTGCTCAAATACTTATACGTCACTGTCAAAAGCTCCACAACTCACTGCACTGGAGGAAAATAGTTCTTCTTCTCCTCTCTTGGGACTCTATACCAGGAAAGAATTCTATGTATCAGCTTAAGCTGATGAACTGCAAGATCGTGTTCAGATTCTGGGAAATTCTAACTCCTTTCTTATATTTGCTCATTAAAATAGAAAGCAGTACAGCTGGAAATCAGATTTTGTTCATGTGACTCAACTATAAAAAGGAACGATAACTTAGCAACGCCAGATCAGTTCATGCTATCAAATACTCAGCAAATAATCTTAAGACTGGGAACAAACCGAAGAAACACTCTCAACAAAAGAATTCCTGAGAGAATCTTTCAAATAAACATTGTCTCTTAGCCGCTAAGCTGCTTGGTTTTGGCGATGAAAGGGTTAATGTTCTTGCTGCCTGGACGTGGCGCACCTCTCTTCAGCACCCGGCTGTCTGTGTGTGTTTCTATGTGTCGAGCTGATAGCTCCTCAGCAGCAGCGAGCTGCTGCCTCAAAGCTGAAGAGGAAGAAAGAGGAAAACACACAAATAGCTGGTTTAGCAGGAGGAGCTGACGCACAAATACAGCTCAGTCTGGAGGGTCTGACGTCCAAGCTCAGGATTAGACACGTCGCTCAAGGGTTTGAGTGTTGAAACGTTCAGTTTGTTCCCACTTTTTAAAGTCATGTTTCTGCACACAAATGCCTGTGCGCGTCACAAGGACGATTACGTCACAGACCGCTGGCGACCCGCACGGACGGTGTTTGTGGTTGTAGATGATCTTGTCCACCAGACGGGGGCGCTGATGTGCTCCGCCCTGAGATTTCAGCACCACCACTGTGGACTGACAAGTTCAACCGGGCAGCAGCGAGATTTAGACCTTCAGCTTTAGCAAACCTTTAAATGACACGCGTAAATCCTCATGTTTACCAGAACATGGGGAACTGAATGAAGGGGTAAAGAAAAGGTTTATTATTATTGCTCTTAAATGGATAATCTGGGCTACACTACTCACTTGCTGTTGACAAAGGTGATTTTGATTGCTTCTGTCACCCTTTTATTTGTCCTCTTTGGGCAAAATAAAGTATTTTGACTTCTTCCATAAATGTATTTGATTCAATTTATTATTCTATTTCAAGAAAAGTAATGAAAACTTTATTATTACATAACTTATATATGAAGACAAATACTGTCAAATTAATGCCTAAAATGTTGTCATGTGTGAGGCCCTAATCAATGATGTGTGACAGCATATGAGGAAGAGACCGCACTGTATTATACCCATCCTCAACCTTTTTATTTTTAACTGTACATTCATGCAAAAATAGCTATAATATCTCCACCAATGTCACAAAGAAGTCATGCTTTATTTTACACAAAGCAATCCTTGTCAATGTAATCAGGAAGTAGCGAGATGATCTCACCTTATTTCCCTGCAGTGGCCATCTTGAATGTTTTCCATGATCACTGCGGTGCTAATGATAATCCAAACTCACACACTCTATACCCTACAAAGATTGTTCCAAAAGCATTTAATTCACATGTTTGTGATATACTGGAACATGACTTCATGTTAACTGCCATGTTCTCTTTCTTTACAGATCACACAGCCTGTGGGGCAACTCTAAGGAAGTCCACACCCTTGAGGCCACTGCAGTTCCGACAATAACTGTATAATGAAAACTAACACAACAGTGGAGAGTCTTCCGGTACCTTTCTACATTAATGACAACCAAAAGACGCACAACATCCTTTATTCTCACAGCTCAGGGTCAACCAGCTGCCTCCATTCTCAGCTATAGCTCCCCCTAGCCGTGCCTCCATATTTCCTCGTTAACGCGCACCGCAGTGCCCTGGCCCTCCCTTCCCTGTCATAGTCCACACGCACCAGAATACACTGAAAATCCATTTTTCTGGTCAATTTTGATTCAATATACACTCTTCAATACTCCCAATGACATGTGGACACCATTTGACTCCACACAGGGAAGGATTTCTTACCTTTTTGGAAGTGACTATGCCTACACCTCCTACACCAAAGTCCCAACCTCGACAGATTCCGTCTTCTTCCCAGCAATCCCCGCAAAAAAGGACACTTCCATGTTTGTTAAATGTGTAGGGGTGAACCTAATTGATTAAATCCTTGTTAAGAGTGCAAACCGTCCTTAAAATCAATAAATATGGCCAATTTTGGTGCCAAAGTAATTTTATATCCAAATAAAAAATGTAAATGGTTATACTAGTTAACTAAAATAGTAAAACCTACTACTGAGATGTTCACAGTTCTACCCCCATATTTTAAATTTGTTCTGGTCCTTCCAGTCGCCTTCCAGTTGATTCCGAGTAGTACTTGTCAGAAGGTGCGCAACTAAACTCTTTAGCGCTTCTCTGCTGCGTCTTTGTGTGTTTGCTATGCCCTGAGGGAACTTTGAAAGACTTTACGGATTCATTTGCTTATATTGCCATTCAAATTGATTGTTTTATTTTCATTTTGGCAAAAAAAAGCGCGTTTATTTAAAATTAAAACATGTAGATTTGTACAGTTGCACCCAAAGGCGCAGGGAGCTTTCCAATGGATCCAGTAGGTGTGGAAAGTTTACATAAATTTAGAAACAAAATAGATTTGAAAATGTTTGAAATTTAAAGTTAATTATTTAGATAATTATACAATTAAAACAGTAACGCTGTTATGATTATAACCAAAGTGCGTCCAGAAAAACCGGCACCAAATTGCGCACTTCACTTTACAAAGATATATATATATACTTCCACATAAAACACCTTGGCCTATGTTTAAACATATGATATACCTAAATTAAAATAAACAAACATACATAAACAACATCGTTGCACCATATGCACATTAAAATCACCATAGAACTTACCAACCTCCGGAAGCATCAAATCAAACTTTAAACTCACCAGTTCGTGCGTAAAAGTAGTCCAACGATTCCGAGCAATCTGTTCCCTCAAACAAACTGAAATAGGATGAATTAGGGCGAATCAGCAGCTGTAATAGCACCAGAACATGAAACATAAATACCCTGTCGCACGTTTGTAAACGGTTATTAAACTCGATCGAACACATCCTCATGGAAACACGTTTACAGTCTGCTTTCCCTTCAAAGATATCTGATGTTTACGTCGTGCATGTTCGTCCTGCGTGTCCAGACCTGAATCTCCAGAATATTCAAGACCCTGCATCCAACCACCCTCTGAGACACCAGAGCCCCCGGCTACAGAGAGGCGACAGAAGCTCCTTTTTACTCCCATGCAGTCGGGGCCAGTGGAGAAAATAGAAAATACAACTGGACCATCAGTTTAAAATGACAAAACATCCATTATTTATCCCCAAATGTCCGTGGGCATCAATGCTCCGCGTTGGCGGCGGAGTCATGTGGGGCCTCTGTTTAGTGATAAGCACAGCCGGAGCTGCAGCCGGACACGCTTCTGTTCCGCCCTGGATTTTCTGCTGCTGCAGCTGTCAATCGGATCAAATTACACAGAAGCCACAGTCAGATCTAAAACAGTCGAAGAAAAACGTTGGTGCATGATCAGCTGTGCTCTTGGTTGGGCCCAAAATGCTTAACAGGCTTCAGAGAGAAGAACAGGCGGTCCTGCAACAGACCTCTAGTGTATTAACGCCACAGCGCCATTGCGTGCGTGAGGAGGCAGGTGGTGCGCGCTGCTGACGGCTGCAGCCACCGGCCTGTGTGGAAGCAACGACTGGCTCCAAGCCCAGCCCCACCCTTGTCATATTTACCATGGAATTTAGAAAACGCTATATTGTAAATAGTTCAGTTAATATTAAATAAGAAATATATTTTACCAAAGAAATCTTGTGATGTGTTTACTGTGAACGTCTCCAGAAAACCTACAAATTAGGTTCAGGTTTGCATAAACTCAAACACCACACAGGATTATCTGATGATGTTCTTTGTTCTTTCCAGTAAAATCCTCTTCATCTGTCCTGCATGTACATTTTGGCCGCTCTTTTTCTTTTTTAAAAAACAAAAACAAAAACTCTTGTAGTTCAGAAAATAGTTGACCAATTTTAGGCTTGAGGGTTTAAATTAAGGCCCAGTTAAGGGTTAGGCATTTGATTGAGATAACTAGCATATGTATTATGATAATGTATTATGTCTATTAAAGTCCTTGCAAAATAGAATCACATGTGTTTATGTATAGATGTGTTCCTCAGGGCTGAGATATTCACACATTCCTGGGTGAGAGCCTGAGAAAGTGTGCTGAGTGTATATATGAGGAGGGATGGAGAACAACTCTGACATGATGGGGAACAGCTCGGACATAAAATAGAACAGCTCGGACATGTGGGCAGGTTGTGAGAGAGAGACTAATCTGTCCACATATAAGATGTTGCTATTACATATTGACTCTATTACACCAGTGCATGTGCATGTGCATGTGCATGTGCATGTGCATGTGCATGTGCATGTGCATGTGCATGTGCGCGTGCGCGCGCGTGTGTGTGTGTGAGTGAGTGAGTGAGCACAGGTGCGCTCAGCTCCTCCCTTTGGATAATAGCAGAGAGGAAGTGTGCGGCTCTCTCTGATGGTGGTTGGGTTCTCTTCAGTTAGCACTGTAAGTCGATTATCATCTGAAGCTCCCACACAAGCCAAAGAATTATAGTTCTTTGTAGATGCAGAAGGCACCAACGTCTTTTTCTCTTTCTCCAGGCTTGTGTTCATGGAATGACACATGACACAACCATGTTTTTCTTCATCTCTCAAGAGTATGAATGACACAGTCGGTGTCAGACACCTTACTGTCTACTTCATATGGCCCTGAGGAGCAGGCAGAAAGATCCGAGCCACCCATGGGAGGCAAAACCAACACTGTCTCCAGGCTGAAAGTGCTGTTCAACTTCCCTCTTATTACATCACCTACCCTGAGCAGAAGAGAGGGCTTCTCTTGCTAAGACAGAGTCACTAGAGCCACCCACTAACAAGCATTAGTTACAGTATCTGAACCAGACATGAACTGTTCCTTCAGGACCTTCAGCTGACCTCATGCCCTGTGGCCAAACACAAGTTCAGCTAGGCTGAACCTAAGGGACTCCTGCCTAGCTTGTGCCCCCTCATCCCCATCCTTCCCAATATCATGTCAATACTTTAGTAGCATTGAGGATGATGTTCTGATGCCACGTTCAAGAGCCTGGATGATTAGATGATTAGATCCTGAGTAGAAGATGCCTATAATGACCAAAGTCTGTGCAAAGATCTTAGACAGAAAGTTAGTTTCTTGATCTGTTTGCACAACTTTTGGAAGACCAAAGACGGTAAAGAAGTTACGGTTGCAAGAAAAAGCATGTGAACCCTTTGGGATTACTTGAATTTTGCAGAGACTGTTCTTAAAATATGTTCTGATCTTCATCTAAGTCACATCATGAGACAAACACACGTTTTCATTGAACAAAACAAGTAAACATTCACAGTGATTGACCTCAACTCGATTGAGATGCTGTGGCATGACCTCCAGAGAGCGATTCACACCAGACATCCCAAGAATATGGCTGAACTGAAACCGTTTTGTACAGAGGAGTGGTCCAAAATTCCTTCTGACCGTGGTGCAGGTCAGATCTGCAACTACAGGAAACATTCAGTGGAGGTTATTGCTGCCAAAGGAGGGTCAACCAGTTATTAAGTCCAAAGGTTCACATACTTTTTCCACCCTTTGTGTTCAATAAAAACATTAAAACTTCTCAATTTTTGTGTCGCATTAGTTTAAGTAGACTGTGTTTGTGACTTAGATGAAGATCAGAACACTTTTTATGACAAATCTATGCAGAAATCCAAAAATCCATATTGTTCGTGCAACTGTAATTAGCGCCTTAATGATGTTGTAGTGGTGATTTTTTTCATGGGATCCACTGATGAAAGCGAGTGGAGACACACATAATTATCACCAGGAACCGTTTTCCTGTCTTTGTTCCTGGCAATGGCCCCACTCAGTCAACAATGAGACAAACAGCTGTAAACACTCCAGAATGTTGTTGAGGCTAAATCATCAGGTTTAGCCTCAGGAATGGGAGGGGCAACCCCTTTAGGACTTAGAAACACCTTGCCCCCAGGAGTGTAATTTTCCATTGTAAAGTCCACGCCACTAATGGGGAAACGTGGCATGGCTGCTACTGCTAAGAACAGTTTTTAGCTTCAAGTTTAGGTTCCCCTGATGGAGAGGTGCAGGCACAAAACGCATTCCTGAGCTGGTGCATGGGCAACTGGACTGCCTTTGACTTTAGACTGCCTGAAGATCACATTTAGATCACATGATCACTCTAGATGGTGTCTCCTTAGCCTCTCGTCTCTCTGTGAGGAATCTTGGAGTAACTTTGGACCAAGATCTGTCCTTTAACTCACACATTAAAATAGTCTCTGGAAGTGCCTTTATTCATTTGAGAAACATTGCAAAGATCAGGAAATTACTGACCCAGGATGAGGCTAAAAAGTTACTCCAGCATTTGTTACTTCCAGGCTGGACTATTGTAATTATTTATTATCAGGATGTCCAAACAACTCTTCCCTTCCACAATTCTTCTTCTGACCTATCAGGTCCTCAGAGGCCAATCGCCATCCTCCCTGGAAGAGCCACTAGCGCCTTATAATCCCAATTCTCAGAATGCTGGTCTACTTGTGGTCCCCAGAGTCTCTAGAGGTAGAATAGGGGGCCGAGCATTTAGCTACCAGGCCCCCCTGCTTTGGAACCAGCTCCCTGTCCATGTACGGGAGGCTGACTCCGTCTCTATTTTTAAGATTAAATTAAAAAACTTCCTCTTTGAGAAAGCTGTCAGTATTCTAGTCAGACTAATTATCATATTTAGAGAGTGGTCTCATTATTAGGTTAACATCTTAGTTCTGCTGCTATAGGCTGAGGCTGCCAGGGTCCAGAAGCATGATCACCTGATTACCTGACAGGCCTCGGTCACCCATTCACAGCCTTCTCTCCTCCCCTCATGAGGCTAAACAGCTTAAGATCATCAGCTCGACTTTAATACAATCAAGTTGTTTTAGTGGGGCTCGCCTCCCCCACCATCTGCTGCTCAAAGGAGTTTATTGGTGTTTGTAGCCGTCAGGCCCAAACTGGGGTAAAAATGATGGTATCTGATGGCTCATGTTTGCTTGCAGCACTCCTCTGTTCTGTAGGTTGCAGCCTTTAATCAGTCGGGCTGTTTGTGTAGGACAGAACAGTGACTGTGTGAACCTACAGAATCTACTGTTCTTGGACCCTCCAATCCAGGTCTTCCATTTCCCAGATTGGAGGTTTTGCTGCTCCTTGACTGGATCTCAGCATGCAGACGTATGTTGGCACAAACAGCTGAGGAGATTAATAACTGGAGGAAAGATGTGTTGCATCAGAACACAGAGAGATACATTTATTCATCGCCAGTAGTTTGCATTTCTGTAATGCTGTATAGTAAAGGTATTGAAATATATCTTTAATCAAATTGATACAGGCCCACATTGCATTTAACAAAAATAAAGACAATAGACATCTTAAACATGGACATGAATGAGTCCAGAAACACATCAGATGACCTGGAGACATACAGGACACATTCATTCTCTCCATGTTTCATATCGTCTCCCAATGAAATGATAAATTGCGATATAATCCAGCTTCATCCTGAGCACTGAACTCAGCTGCACATTATTCCTCCGCTGATGTCATGTGATCCTCTTCCGTTGGTCTCCAGCGGCCCCTCGAGCCACTCTGCGTCCTGGGGCAGGTGGCCGGCCTGTGTGGGCTCCGTCTGATGGTGCGAGATGTTGGATGTGCAGTACGTGGTTGGTGCAGCCCTCTGCAGCATTTGACGGTCGTTTGGTAGCTCCTGCATCAGCGTCCTCCTCTCAACCTGAGAAGACCGGAAGTCTTTAACCTGGGAAAACGTGCCCAGGCGTGCAGAGTTGGCCTGCTGTCGAGCTATTTTCCGGGCGTAGTATCGCCTGGAAGCAGCTCTCCAGGCTGCCCTCTTCAGCCTCTGGGCCTCTTCTGACAGCTCTGACATCGGCACACTCTTCTTCTTCATCCTGAGGGGTGCAGAATGACACAGAGGAGTGTGTAGATCGCTCACAACAAACATAATAATTCAATACTTAAAGGCAACTCTGCTATTTGAAGGGTTTTTTTCCTTTTTTTGCATTGCCAGCTCATTACTTGTGCTAATGTTACTGTCCGGGTCTCCCTGGGGATTCTTTTGACATAAATAATTGAGGGTGTTATGATGGATTTTATGTATTTATATCATTCACCATTTCTTCTCCCCAGCTTTTCTGACTTCTTTCAAAACCTTTGCCTCACAATATTTCTGTAATTTATTTAATCAGAATACTCCTTGGTCTGCATACCCATTATTGGCTATACCTACATGGAGAAAAATATATTTTCAACGTCCATCTAAGATATTTTGTTTTATTTGGTGATAATTAGATGTGATAAATCAATGTTTAAAGTGATTTTATTTTGAAGATGTATTTTCCAGTTACCCTTGCTTTTATTTTGAAGTCATCTGTCGCACTAGTGGTAGGAAGGAGGAGTAGAATAGGAGTCTGTTTAGTCTTATTGTTATCACTATTTGCTGTTATTCTTGTGAAGATTACTTCAAGAAAAGTGAATGTGATTTGTTGGATATGATCTATGAATATGTGTTAACTGATGGAGCTTTACAGGAACTGTTTAATGGACTGCACCATTGCAGGTCAATGATGTTTTCATTAATATTAGTGGTAAGAAAAGTTGTGATTCACAAATTTTAGTTGGAAAAAGACAAATTACTGGAGATGTGCCACAAGTGGGAGAGATTTCCACAAGAGGAATTCATCAGAATCTAGAAAAGGTTTGGGGTTCCTTTGTTTTTTGCTTCTTCTCTTTTAACCTTTTGTGCTTCTGAGCTCTTCCTTTTTCTAATTTGTACTTTTTTTGGAATTTACTCAATTAACAAACCAAAGAAAAAAATAAATTTCTACCACAGATAAACAAGATAAGGATATTTGTTGATACTGTCTGATTAACAGTTTCACGTATTTGGTGTGGTTTTAAGAACACGCAGGGATGAGTAAAATGTAGGCCTGGAGCCTATTCCAGTTGCAGATGGGAGAGGTGGGTTTCATCTCAGGCCAACATACAAACAAAGCTCACATCCTCATCTCTGGACAAAATTGCTAAATATTAAATCTATTTCCGTAGTTAGTTTACATGTGACCTATTGCATTAAGATGGTTTTGCATGGATGTTTTTCATTAGCAATTGGGCAATTCTATTTTCTCTTGTTTTGTGGATAGACACAGACTGAGTATTCACCAATAACTCACCGTAGGTGTTGTCTCTGAGGGAAGGGATGTCCATCTGGTGGTGCGTGAGCTTTATTCCTGATGTTCCTCCTGTCTCTGGGATCCAGCAGTTCTTAAATAATATAAGAGGAAGATTTAGCTCATCACCATCAATCACCTCTATGCCAAAAAGTATGATAGCAGAAAAAAAATGTATTTTCAAATTCCAAATTTGTGTTTGACAAAGCAATCTAACTTTAACTTAATTTAACTTTAAAATCCATGTTCTCTACCATAACTGACTACTTTATTTTAATATCCTACTGGGTTATGCAGTCATAAACTGCAAGAACATGACAAATGAATTTTAAGCAACATCATTTTTGTCTCTTCTACACGTTACATTCATCACTACATAGAAATGCTTAATGTATTTCTGCTTGATTAGATTACATTTCTAAAAAGCAATGCAGACAGGAGTTTGTTTCTGAACAACAACACTGGTCTAATAATGACTGCAATATTGGGATCTCATCAATAGTTAGATGGGCACGCCATCGATCATGGAAGTGATTCAGACGCACTCATCATCTCAAGTCAAAGAGCAGGAAAGACGGGCAGACTCTGTTCCACACTCGCTTTGGGATCTACTCATCCAACACTAATGATCTGACTCCACCAAACACTGCGGGTCATTGTCATATTTGCTCCCATTCAAAGAGGAGCTCACGTCACAACTGAGTATATCAGCAGCATCAAGAAACAAGACCAAGAAACACCAAAGGTGTACCTTACAGGCAAGATATAAGAGCAGAGAAATTCACTGGTAAACTGGCCCATCAGCTCTCATTTGACCATACTTTCTTAAAGAAATGTATCACAACCATAATGTATTGAAACAAAAACACATAAAAATAGAAAAGAAAATAGAAAAGGTGGGACACATTACGGGTTTCAGTGGGAGTCTCCTGAGTGTCTCCATCCTCCTGATGACGCTCTGATTCCTGCTGACTAATTTCCCACTGGATGAAGACTTTATCAATCTCACATGGTTCTTCTTTGACAGCGGAGCTGCTGGGAGACGTGGGTACGTTCACCGCTGCATCCGACATGCTGAAGGACTCTGTGGAGTGGGGGGTTCCACTCTGTCTGAGACCCCTTCTGCTTGGTGACAACTGAACCGAAGACTCGTTGCTTTGTAAAGAGATTTGCAAGGAAGGTCTTTCAAAAAGTGTCGCTGCAGAGAAAGGTAAAAAATGTCAGGCAAAAACATATATCAATAACATATTTCAGCATTTACAGTATTCTGAGAACAAAAAAAACCCAAAACATTTAACCTTCTAAATATACTAACAGCTCAATTTCTCTGTTTTTAGTTTTCTTATATGTATTTTCTACATCATAAAACACTAATATAATGTTGCAAAGTCAAAAATGACCTACCGGTATTGCTGTCTTCACACTCCTGCTTGGCCAGCTCAGGGTCTGAGCTACTTGGGTCATAGCGGCTCAGCTGTGCTGGTTGTTGGTCAGCGGAGACCTGCGACACAATGAACCTGCTACAGTCAGCTTTCTGCAGGACTCTGCAGGTACATACCGGCTGACGCGGAGCATGATGTTCGTGCTCCAGCTCTCTGAGCCTGCAATTCAGCCGCTGGATCTCTTTGTCCCGGTCGCCCAATATCCGCTGGAACTCATTAGTCCTGGCGCTGTTGACGCCGTACAACACGTTAATTATCGAGTCTATTGCCAAACGAATTGCATTTTCCACCACAAGAACTTCTTCTTCGCGCAGATGTGGATGCAGAGTTACGGTAGTGACCGAATTCATATTGTTTTGACGTTTAATAGTCTTTGATCAAGTGATAGGTCATCTAAGTGCGACTTTGTGCGATTTAATGCACAAAACACTATAGCTGCATTTAAAATAAATGCACTTGAAGTTATTAAAACAGTGCTATGGGTTATTTTTCAGTAAACAGCAATTGACAACATTGATCCCGGAAGCAGTTCCGTGTCATTTCCGGCACCCTTTTCTTCGTTTACAAAAGAGACGCGTTTGTTATAGAGTTACCACAGCGTCACCCCGTGGTTTTAACAAGTTACTGTAAAAGATGGCAGCAAGTTTAAATAATTAATGAAAAACATTTTTTTTCACTACTTTAAAATAACCTAACTTGATTTTTTAATTTTTCCCCTTCCAAATGTTCTGTAGGGCAAATATGTATTGAACCAATTGACTTTTTGTAACTCATTACTACAACATGATCTCACCAAGTTTTGTAATTTTCCTCAAAAAATTAAACAGAAAAACAATAGCATCCAAACCTGTTCCCAAGTGTTACTTCAGGTTTATAAAGAGTTGTCAGCTCTCCCCAGGCTAAAGCTTTATTTTAAAGTGGTTAAATGACTGTACTACAGACAGAATGAAAATGTGTTAAAACATAGGAAAGCACTCACACACTCGTAAACTACAATTCCATCCAATCCAGATTTACAGTCGATTATATGGGCTGCCACTGTAAGGGAGGAGGGGAAGAGGAGACAGCAAGGGCAAAGCACAGATGTAGATCTAAAATTGAGGGGTGAGAACATACAGTAACAGGCACAACTATAAGTTTGGAGAATTATCTATAATTATTATCTCAGTGGGGTAGACCCAAAAAGGTGTGACGTTTATGGGACTAACATGGGCGATAATTCATCAAAAAAGTCCAAAACAAGGAAAGTGTGGCAGGAGATGAGGTCTCAAAACTCTGGCAGCGGATAGTAAAAGAAACCTAATAAACTCTTGGAGACTGTATACACTCCAGTCACATCAGTGAGATATTCAAGCTTTGAGTATGCGCGTGTGGGGGTGCGGGGCAGAAAAAAAAAACAGCATGTGTAAACAGCAAAGCACTACTGGTGCAGAAGTGCACAGTGCAAGAAACCACACGTGAACATAATGCAACATGTCATAAGATTGTTGCTCTAAAAAAACATTTATACCTAAAAGTGCACTTTTTATATTTTTATTGGGAAAAGTGTTTGTCTTGGGGAGAAATCTTGTGTATTTCTACTGTTGGTAACAATAACTGAATTTATTGTTCTTTTTAGTCACTGAAAATAATTTAAGATGGAGCAAAAGGACCAATTGCTACATTTTCTTTTTTTGGGGAAGGGGGGTCTCTTTACAAAATGGGGGTGTTCAACAGAAGAGTTTAAGAACCACAGCTGTAGACACACAAGTTGATTGGACCCAATAAAGTTGGGAGAAACAAGAAATGGTTTCAAAACAAAGAAGACAATTTTGTAAAAATCTTCCAAAAGTGCAAACAGCCACAGCCAAACACAGAAATATACACAGGCAATAATACAGAGACTTGCATCTTCCTCCGGTTACAGACGTAAGTGTGTCTTCCCTTCACAGATATTGAGCCTGAAGTCTCTCTGAGCGTGATTCATCCTTCCTGAACAGTTTCACACCATCCACTGTTTGACGTAGTTGGAGTGGAAGTTTATTTGTTCATGGAGGGAAAATGTCTGCTGTGCTCCTTGTGAGGCTCCAGGGCTGTTGTACTCTCCAAAACCACTGTCAATGGTGTCCAAGTCCACGTGAGGGTAGCCGTCGTCTGACTGTTCGTTTAAGGTGAGGGAGTTCAGCGACGCCCTCTCTTCTTCAAATAACTGGATGTGAAGTGGGACCTGATTGTCCCCCGCTGAAGCGCGACGATCTGCTTGGTGCTGAAGCAGTAATCCACGCTCAGCTTCTTCTAAACCATAGCCGGCCTGCTCTTCCATGGCCGCTCCAAAGAACTCAAATCTTTCTCTGTCCCTTCTGAGAACACAACCAGAGCTTTGCGATGCGCCTTCCTCCTCAAACACTTCTTCTTCCGACAGGGTCACAGTGTGGATGGAGATGCGTCCAATCTGGTCGCTGCTGCTGTCTGAGCCGCCGTCCTGGCAGGGCAAAAGTGAGCCGTCCTGGGCCTGCAGCTCGTGGAAGAGGTGGCCGTTTTGTTTCCCCTCCTTGTTCTCCACGCAGCTTTGTTTCTCGCTGTTCAGCTGGATGACGTCGTGCTCGCTCTTCATTGGAACTTGTGGGCTGATGATTGCATAATCGCACTCTCTGAATACAGGGTTCACCCACTCCTGCAGAGGGAGACAAGGAACAGTCTGTAACACGAGTTCTCTGGACGTTTGCCCTGAAATGTGCACATTGCTTTGAAACATGACTGAACTGTGAACGCGCTGCAACTGTTCTGCACTTCACATTCGGTGGGGCGATGCCCCAACCAGCACGGATCTTTTTGTTGATGCAAAGGCCACCACATCCTGAAACGCAGAAGCTCGGCGCCACCTCTGACTCATCTTATATCTGCCGAATAAAGGCAGACAGGCTCCACCACAGGGGTGAGGTGTGACAGGTTCTAAGAGCTGCTCTGACGTCAGTGATCATGGAGATACCGCTAACTTAAGGTGAAAGAACGCCTTAAAATTAGACAGCTTGCATGGGTGCAGCAGCCAACATCTCTATTATGAGCTCGAGCGAACTGGTTGACTCGGAAATATTGTCTTTTTTGGACAATAAAGGCCTTAAATAACTGAATTTCGGTGTGTTTTCCACTGGGGTAAAACAGTGGCTTTATCATAAACCCCACCCACAGCGGGTGAGAGACGGAAAAACTCAGCGAGTCATTTACATGCGAAGGCCTCCAACTGTGAAATGAGGGGAAAGTCCAACCAACAAGCCCCCCTCTTTGGCAGCACCTGCTGGGCTGGTTTGGAAATTACAGACCGAGCTGAGAAGGTTACAGGTGGGTCTTTTACCTTGAAGTTGCCTCCATAGTTACGGTAAAGTGGGGCGAAAAAATAATCAGGTTTGGGAATCTGCATAATCTCCCGCTTCCTGATCCAGTACCTGAGAAAAGAAAAGAAATAACAATGAGAAGAGACGTTGGTGTTTCTCAACTGCGCAAAATTCTGCTTTATTCATACTATTCAGGAGGAACTTTGTAGTGAGAATTGGTAAAGGCACGAACTTGTTAAATGACGTGTATATATAGATTTTGTATTTTTATAAACAGCTTTTGCAATACTTGCATGCTGATTTAAGTTGTGTTATGAGTTTTGCAGTATTTCTGTTTTTGTCACGAATATGTGTAGTTTTAGCAAGTGAATTAGATTAAAATCACGTATTGTTGTAAACGCAACAAAAAATTCTGTTTAAAGGTTCAGTGATTTAAAACAAAAATGTGTTTTTGGGTACTTTTCCATAGGAATGTTACATAATTTTTATGTAAATTTCATGGTATCATTGACTAACCACCACATACTAAGCTTGAGTAAATATTAACACATCTACACATTAACATACTGAGGGAGCTGACTTAATTATCAGGTGTGATTGTCTTTAAAAAAATAAGACTCTGGTTTAAAAGTATGAAAAAAGTTTCACATTTGCGCTTCTTGCTTTTTAAACGCATAAAGGATAAGAACAAACAACTGTTAAAATATAACAGTAACAACAACAATAGTCGATTAACTGTTACACCAAAATAGGGCTGATAAAAGAGCTAAAGAAGTGAGAATAATGACATGTGTGCGTGGCGTTCTCACAGCTCTGACTTATGTCTGCTTGCCATTTCAGAGTGGTGAGTAGGTGCATGTACACACCTCTCAGAAGTGGTTTCTCTATGTGGGAGGAGATGCTAGGAAAGCAGTGTGAACTTTGATCATTTACTGGAAGCTTATCTGTCTGACCTTAGTGCTGCTGCTGCTGCCGCTGCTGCTGCTGCTGCTAATTAGCTGTTAAACACCTGTTGAAGCACCTCAGTGTATTTTTAGCTGTGTGCTGTTAGAATATTCGTGTCTGATACAATTTATATAAAGTGCTCACTCACTGGTTATTAGGGAACTCAAAGATTTGTGATTTGGTTACACAAATTTGAGGTTTCCGAGTTGCAAAGTTCTGAGGCGTAAGATCACCTGTTTCATATACTTTCCCTTTGCAGCACCATTTATTGACAGTTTCAGAGGTTACTTACAATAAAACCAAGAAGACGAGGACGACGAAGGCCAAAACGGATGGGGGGATGTAAAAGAAATGCCAGTTCAGCGCTGTAAAAGCAGACAGAGAGTAGATGACGTTTAAGAATAAACTAGCACATATGTGTGATGTCCTACCCCTCTTACTGTCTGAATATATGATTCCAGCAGTTCTTGTGGACCTGAAGTGGACAGTGGGGCTCCACTCACTCCAGGGACCTTTATAGAGGTTATTGAAACACATTTTGGCTTTGACGTCGACAGTATAGTTGACTTGTGGCTGCAGCCTCTCATGATCCAACTGGAGGCGCTTTCCTTGCGAGGGAAGGGAGTAAACTGGCTCCTGTGGCAAAAGAGTGGAGTTACAGGAGGTCGGCAGAATGCGTGCACGTGGAGTCGGGCTTTTTCCGTGCACGTTACCTCTGAAAACCCGTTGGCTTCCCTGATGCGGACCATGTAAGTGAGGCAATCCTGCTGGTTGCTGTGGTCCCAGGTGATGTTGTAAAAGTCGTCCATGTTGGTCACCTGAACTTGGGAAGGAGGCTCAGGTTTCACTGCACAGCAGAGAGAAGTTCTGACCTCAGTTGAGAAGAAGTGACAAATACAGAAAAATCAAAGGCCGTGATGTCGCCAGCGTCTCTTACCCACATCACACAAGGCCCAGCTGGAGGACTCGCTGCCGCTTATCCTCGCTCCATCTTCGTCCAGCACTTGTGCAGTACACATGGTGCTGGTGGAGGTAAATAGCTCAAAGCCGAACGGGAACATCACGCACCAGGACTCTGAGGGTTTGACCTCGCAAGAGTCGTTAACCTCATCCCCTTGATCGCTATTCAAAAATCAGCAAATGACCCAAGGGTTACTGGTGAATTTAAAAGGTTTTGTACATTTCAAAAGCCCAAATTCACAATTTTCTGTGATTCTGTGAACGTCTCGTACCGGCAGCTGACATGAAGGAAGACAGGCTGCGCCTGCACAGCGTCAGAACACGAACAGTTCAGAGAAACGTTGTAGTCCGTCGAACAGGTGACTTTGAACGAGCTCACAACTGAAAGTAAAAAAAAAAAAATGACTTAATGTCTTAATGGACAGCAATCTGTGGTGCACCTCTTGAGGAATAAATGAAGATTGTTAAAGGAAAAAGACTCACCACCGTGAGAAAACAATGCCAGATTCCACAGCAAGAGGAAAAGAGCGAGTTTCAGAGCCATGGAGACGACCCCCAGGTATCAGCTGCTGAGGAGAGACAGGAACACATCCAACTCATTCAAACCAGACGGACCTCGATCTGTGACGGGTGCCCAAATGCAGCACTCTGGAAAGCTGGACCGTGGTAATGATTTAACACACGGGCAGACAGGAACTCAGGCAGACAAGGAAACACAGGAAATAGTCCGTTCTTCAGGCTCAGGCTCACAAAGTCTATGGGTTGCAGGCTCGGGGAGTGGGTCGAGCAGAGCCGGAATGCGGAACCAAGGGGGAAGGATGTAAATCTTCGGAACTGTGCAGTTCCGCTGACAGTAGTGACAGAAAGGGGCTTACAGGAGAGGAGGCTGACGATGTAGCGGAGAAGTCAAAACCAGATGAGCAGACAGGAACCAGAAACGCTGAGGCAGAAGTCGTAGTCAGGGGCAGAAAGCAGGTAGGTTGTCCGGGGAACAGGCGAGGCAGGCAGAACGAAGACAGGGCTGATTGGGAATAAGCTGCAGCTATGCTTGCAGGTGAGTGGAGTTGAGCTGACGGGGTGGGAGTGGCTGGCAGGTAGAGTGGAGCAGAGGCAGGGAGAGTGGAAAATACTGGGGCACGAGGGAACTGGGGAAATGGGGCTGTGACATCATCAGATGGGACGTGAAGCTCTTTTTCAGGGCCACAGAATAAACGCTCCTAAAATCAAGACACACGGTAGCTCGCTGTCATTGAGCCTTCAATTCAGTAATATTTAAAAGGAATTAAGCTAAATCCTCACAATCCACTTGAAGAAAAAAGCATTTTCTTCCAATATTATTAAGAAACTAGCAACGTACCTGTTTGCTTTAAAGATGAGCTCTTGCCTGTTGCTCATCCACCAACCTGTGGGGTGTCTGAGAGCTCGCAGTGGAACGGCGCTCGTGTTCGTCGCAGCGAAGGCGTCATCATCAGTGGGGTGGTGAAGGATGTGGTTTCAGGACCATTGTTTGGTGTCTGCGTGGTGCCTTCCCACCACACCGACGCGACTGCTATTAATATGCAACAGTTAACCTGATCAAACAGCAAAACAGGAAATGTGGACTGTGTTCTTGTCTTTAGAAGAAAAGATATCTAAAAAAAAAAAATAGACTTTTTATGCACATATTAATTTGTGTGATACACCTGCACACCAGCGACAAGAGCTCAGGGGTTTTTGGGTAACTTCCAGCCAAATGTATCCAAAGTGAAACTGAATGACTCAGTCCTGCTACTGTGACCCTCAGATAATACTTTCAGCATGACAGAACTCTTTAAATGTTACATGTGAGTGTGAAACATATAGAAAATATACTCTATCCCACCCAGCTGCTGAATTAAAGGTGTCTGCTGTGCACAGAAGCTTTGACTTTGTGATATTTAAACCTCCAAAGCTCTGAAATATCAAGTTTTTTTTTTAATGTCGCGAGTTGAGAACACAAGATCAGATCTAGTGATGGACAAAAAACCCAAATAAACCCTCTGATGACAAGATCTGACTGTAATATAGAGTACGGTATTCGAATTAGTCACTGGGGAACTACATGATGTCCTTTTCCAACCCAAGTTCATTTTATTTTCTCAGAAACCGAATCAGGTGCGACGTACAGATGGCGACATGGTTTATTTTTAACATGAAAATGCATTCATGCTGCAGGTTCTTACTGATGTAAACTGTAAGGGAGCCAGTTTCAGGACAGAAACAATGTTTCTGTTTTATTTTGACGGACCAGCGTGACACGAGCGCACTAGTGCACCATGGTCACGGGTTAAATTTAGCATGAAGAGAAACTTGCCTCGGGGCTGGAGGCTTGTGAGAAGCTGATTTCTCCCCACTGAAGCAGCCAATCAAAGTGCAGAGAAGTGAAGCAGGACCTGAACCCCCACAGAGGGTCCAGTCAGGTGTGCAGATGTGGCAGCTGTTTTGATCAGTGCTGTTTTGACCCAGTCTTCCTTCTTGTGGAGTAGATCCAGGTCATCAGGTAGCGGCCTCAGCAGGGAGGCCCCGCCCACTCCTGCCTCCAGCCACTTCCACCAGTTCCTCCAGGGTCCGAGAGCTCTCCTCCAGAAGACAGATCTCACTTCTCCAGGGTGTCCTCGTTCTGCCCCAGGGTCCCCAGTTTGGAATCCAGACATCCTGAGGTCCAACACTTTAACTCCTCCACTACGGGGCAGCAGCTCCTCTCTGACCTGGAGTGGATGATCCACGTGCACCTGAGCGTCGAGGAGGAGCTCAACTTTCATCTCAGCCGCTCCACTTTTGGCTGCGTGCTGCGTCAGCCAGTCCTCCCAAATGCTCGACCCATCCAAGATCCACTTTGGATCAGTGTGATCTTTGATTACGCTCCCGTTGATCTTACTTGACGGCATTAAATCAGTGTTTAACACAAGTGTTGGTGATTATCTGTTCAAGGGCTTTGTTCTTTGATCAGTCTGGATTACCACTTTTCATCTGTCAGAAGGTGTGTGTGTGTGTGTGTGTGTGTGTGTGTGTGTGTGTGCGGGGTGGCTAAAGGTCTTGCAGCTGTGGGTGTGCTTGAGTACGGTGGCAGTGTGGGAGAAGGTCGATCCAGGTTCAGACGTGTTGGAGCATAAAATCTGTCTCTTTCTCCCCCCCCCCTCTGTTGCTGGACCAGATGCAGAGAAACAGCCATTTGTGTGATTTCACAGCTCAGTGGATCCCTGAAACTCTGACAGCCTTCTGCTGAGGTGGGGGGTAATGAGGGTAACGGAGGGAAAGAAGGAGCCGCGCAGTGATGAATGCAGACGTGACGGTGGAAATTGAAAATGACACATTGGAGAATGAGGGAGAAAAATGAGGATCTGATGGGACAAAGACCTTTCAAGAGGATTTTACGGCACTGGAGTGCTTTAACTGTTTACTTTTACATGCTCCTGTACACGCATCTGTCCTGCACACACAGACGACAGCTATTACATCCTGCCAATCACTGTCTTAAAAAGCTGGTGGGGGAACAGTGAGCTCGAGATGTTAACTGACATTAGAAACCGCCCTCAGAAAACCACCAGCAGCACAACACGAAGACAGGAGCCCCGTGTGCACAGCCAGGCCTAATAAGGAGTCAAGAGCCACCACCAAAGGACAGATATGATTCAAACCATCACCATTATTTGTCTCAATTTTAATTTTATTTTCCCCCCTTGTTCAGCAATGAGGCAGCAGAACTGGCGTCTGAATGAATCTCGCTGTCAGACAGTTTTTTCTGCCAGGATGGGCCCGACGAACCCGTCCTGAACCATGATGCATATGAAGAATTTACTTTCTAAATGAATCTTGAACCCGACTGCTGAGAACCTGTAAACTGATGGACAATTCCAACATGCAGATGTGACGGAACAAAACAAGTGACGGAAAGAAGAGAAAAGAGAGAAACACAAAAAAGAAAAGAAACAACCCCAAAAACAACCCCAGAAAGGAACCGAAACCACACACACATCTGCCCCTGTGGCCCCACACACACGTGCGTATTCATATCTTGTTCACTGATACTTGTGAGCTTCATTCACCAGCACGAGACGGTGATAAAAATCTAGTAACTACCCCAGTGAACCTTTCACCAATGTGAGAGTGCAGCCAAAGCTTATCTCTACGAATGTTTGGGTTTTATGCAGATCTGTAGCCATGGATACGGTGCTTTTATGTCTGTGTGATGTGCACATGTTTAAGTTCACCATTGTACTCATTAGCAAGATGGAGACTCACTGTGGTTGGGCTCATCTTCAGACAATCCTTCAGAGCTACAAAAACCATGCACACACACACACACACACACAGACACACACTGCAGGCTTTGAAGAGGTCAGCCACAGAACAGGAAGCCATTTCTAATCCCCCAGTGGCACCTTCAAGTCCCACCCACAACGACAGGTAACTGAGGAAAAGAGGACTCATCCTCCATCACAAAAGTGGACTTTGTTCTGTTAGTTTCTATCATGGGTCAAAACTGTGGGAATACGTACACAGAATAAGATTTGGTTCTGTTTTCTTGGTCTTTCCCTTGAGCTGTGACCTTTGCAGTACATTATGATCCCAGGCTGCAGGGTCAGGGGAAGGTTCTTGTCCTGATCAGCCAAATGGAACGCTCCAAATTTCAGAGGTCACAGATAAGCTGCTCTGTTGGGGGACTGGTGAGACAAATCAAATTAGCATCCCGGGGAACCTTTCCTAGACTGTTGAATCATTTAGAATCAGTCAAGGTGGCCAAGCCTCAGTATTCATTTGTGATTTGTCGCATTTAATGTCCGGATGTTAACAAGCATTGGTTACACATAATCTATTTATCAATCAAAAGAAAAGCAATTTAAATTACAGTGAATAATAAAACCAAGAGGGGCAATCGTCATGCTTAAAGACATGAAACGAGAGGAGACGTCCTCCCGTGACCTCGGGAGACATCTAAGCTCCTGTATCAGTCATTTCAAGTGAGGCTAGAGGCTCATTCAGGAAGTGAAGGCCAGGCTCCCCTCAGTCAGGTGAGATCCTCCAGCATTACCTCAAGCGTTCGCTCACCAGCCTGACACATCTGCTTCCTCGCCGTCAGCTCCAGCCACGGTGTCACAGAGAGGCCACATTCTGGATGGGCTGGCTGAACTTTACATGAACTAATACTAATAAAATACTAATACTAATAAAACGCCATGAGTTGATGATTGGTAAATACAAACACAAGAGTTTCTGTATCTAAACTGACAGTGCTATATAGTCATGTATTATATATACACTATATAGGATATGTCAATTTAAATCCCAGCTTGGATGGAAGATAAATAAAAATCTAAAGAGACAATTTGAAAACCAAATCATGAGAAAAGTAATTTTACTTCACCTCATGAGATTATGCTAAAATGAACAAGAATCATTTGTTCAAAACAAACATTTAATCAAAACTTTCGAATCAGTAACGTGATGTACATTTTTAAATCAACGGCAACTTGATGTTAATGTATCCCCCATTTGGGAAGAGGGGATGAAGAATTTACCTTGATGATGATGTATAGTTGATGTCACTGAAGCTTCTTCTATTGTGATTAAATACCACAGATCAGGAAGGAAGAGGAGCAGGCCTGTATGGGGGAGGGGATGTAGGGCATGGGAGAACACCAGCAGGAGGAGGAGAGAAACAGATGCATTAGATGAACAAGTACTTTAGATATATGATTTGTTTTCCTCAAGATCTAGATCTAAAACTGAGGGATCAAAAGGGTCAGAGGTCAAAGGTCAGGAGAGGAGAGGAGAGGAGAGGAGAGGAGAGGAGAGGAGAGGAGAGGAGAGGAGAGGAGAGGAGAGGAGGGGTGGGGAGGGGAGGGGAGAGGAGAGGAGAGGAGAGGAGAGGAGAGGAGAGGAGAGGAGAGGAGAGGAGAGGAGAGGAGAGGAGAGGAGGGGAGGGGAGGGGGGGGGGAAGCTCAGGTCTAGACTGAGATTAGATTTGCTGCTGTACAGAGACATGCTGCTCCAGGTGTTAATACTTCCTTAAAAATAAAGGGATCACTTCCCTAAAATAGGTGTCTCGACCAAAGGTGGCTCTACTGGATGCAGTTCTCCAGAATTAACAGCTCTAAGATCTACTTCCCCACAGACGTTGGTGGTTTTTCCTTTATAAAAAAAGCACTTACAGTTCATTTTGTGTCATCAGCCTGAGGCTTCCCTCACTTTTTCACAGTCGTCTGTATCAGCAGCGTCTCTGAGATCCCAAGACCTGCAAGTTGTGAGCAGGGAGAGAAGCTGAATCGCCATCTCGTCCTTTGGCCTGTGGCCAGGTCGTCAATGTCCAAGGTGGTCATTTCACGTTTAATGTCATTATGGAAGGGGGGGGGGGCAGTATGTTGGCTCGTTCAGTGTCACCCCTGGATGTCCTTTCATCACCTTCTTTACCTTCATCTTCACCCTCTTCGTACTTTGTCATGACGTCGGTCATTGGTGGGATTTGGCGGCGAGAAACATGGAACCAGCGATACAGGCCACAAAAATACATAGTTAGTATTCAACATACCTGTACATTGAGGAATTGATTACAGGAGCAGGTGGAAGCAGGAACCTCATTGTACGAGCATACTCCAAAAGAGTTTTTTTGTACATTATGATATGGATTAATTTTATTATTTTTGTAAACCTCAAAAATCACAAGCACACAGAAGGACATCGGCCAAAAACTAAACCCATGTTCTGTACTCTCCACGTTTGGCCGCCAGGTGTCAGTAAAGAGCAGCAAACGCTTCTGCTGTAAACGCTTCAACGCTTCAGGAAAATTCACTAAGTTTCAGCCTGTGGCTGCAACGTTTGCTTTAATTTCTCTGCTTCCCCTGAGAGAAAGTCCAACTGTGCCCCATATTACAGACAGCCAGGTTGACTCCTGTAAATGCAACTCCAGCCTATCCAGCTATATATAGAATCTGTGAAACTCATCTGAGGCATGGTAATTATTATTTAATTGTTACAAATGCTCATTCAGTGCTGCTGAATGACCTTTGTCACCTGTTGTGGAAATTTATGATATATCTGAGGTGCAATAGTGCGGCTCACTGTGACCAGTCCTCCACTACTTTTATAAATTATATATTTATTAATCACAGATTGAGACAGGGCCAGTTCTTTTCAGCCACCACACTAATGCTGTTGATGTACAGGCAGGTGGAATGTTCTGCTGCACATTGCTGCCTGTCGCACCTCCTCCGGTGCCCATGGGACAGCTGAAGGGTCAGCCAGGAACCAGCATTCACCCCTTTATTCCTGGAACCTGCAGCTGGTAGCTGTTACCCCCAGCAGCTGTTGTTAGGGGTAAAGTGTTATTTCCCCAGCTCCTGTCATTGCCCCTGCAGCTTTCCGCAGCTTCCCTCCATCACTCCTGCGTCCTTCTAAAGTCGTGCGGTTGACATTCCCAGCCAACCTCCATGGGGTAGATGGTGGTCTTCCAGCCAGCCTCCCGGCACTCGGCAGCCGGCTCTGAATACTTGGCCTTGTTCCGCTAAAAGGCAGCCTCCATCTCCTCCTCCGCTGGAACCCTGAGCTCGATCAGCTGTGCCTCTCTTGGTCCCGTGGACCACATGTCAGGGTGAAGAGTTGGGGTGGTTATCTCAGGGGGGGAACCGGCGCTGAGATCCACCGTCTTTTTCCACTCCTGCTCAGGCGAGGAAGGCCTTGGTGCCTCTCTTGGCCTGGAGATTGAGTAAAACTCCTCATTCCTGAAATATCGGTGGAGGTTACGGGGACGGAGAAGCCTGTCGGAGGCCGAGCAAATGAGGAAGCTGAACCTTGGATGTGTAAGCTTCCACCTTTGACGTCGTAATATGTACATAAATTAATTAAGAATGCTAGATTTTTTTTAAAGGGAGAGTAGAAGTTTAATTATTTTTAAGTACTGTTTTTGTTATAAAAGTGGAAACCACAGCAAAGCTGCAAGAAGCTGGCCAGCGTCTTTAACTCTGCACAGTTTCTAACTGGGTACGTCCCAGAGAAAGCTGGAGGGTGGTCTGCAAAGCACCACAAACATTAGAAACGAACCAGGAGGATATCGTCTAATAAATGCTAATGACCTCCATTATTGTCTTTGGGGGGGTCATGAGTGCGGTGGCTGGTGGGGATTTGAACTGTACTGATCACAGGTCAGTTTCACTGTTTGTTTGCGTAGTATGACTGAGCTCGGCTCGATGATGCCTTTGGCCTGTGGACCATTTGCAATGAGGAAATCAAATGTGGGGGAGTGAGAGAAAGAGAGGAACAGATGGGGGACGGAGATGGATTGGCCCGGCTAACAGGCAGATGTTTATGGGCCATTATTTACAAGGTCTTTAATCGGGTCTATTTCCTTGCCCTTGGCAATGAATAAGACTTTGGGTCACACTGCTTGGACCTGACCACCACTTATCATCCATCTTCCTGAAAGAAAAGGAGAAGGGTGGACATTTTGAAGGGGGCAGGGGGGCAAAATGAACACATTCTACTCATTAGATTTTTTAATAAGCAGCTTAAAAGGGGAACATGTTTATATGAAGCCGTAATCACTAACACACATTTTTATACTGATGCAGCTTCTCAATTAAAAGGCTTTTTTTCCATTATAAACAATGATTAATTCACAATTGATGTCTCCTTTAGATAGTAAAGAAGACACTTCTATAGATTTTCTATCAATAAATGATTCTGATGAGACAGAGCCACAGTTCCAGCATCAACTACGCAGAGGATTAACAAAGAATGTAACGTGTTATTGGTGACATACAGCTTCTTTAACCGGTAAGTTGACGTATAAGGAACCTTACATTAAGGAGAGTGACATGTAGAGATGATCAGATCATAAATACAGTCAATGAGTCTCTGTGATGCTCTGAATGCCAACGATTGTCTCTCCTCCATCTAATTTCTGCTCAGTAAATATTAGTGTGGTTGCTATCAGCATTGATTTGCGCTAAGGTTAAAAGCTTGGAAGACCTTGGTTTGAATATTGGTTGCCAAGCAACTGCTCCCTAACCCCCACCTTGCTCCATCCTACGTGGACGTCTTCATGTGGGGACATAAATGAGGGAGATGCTCGAGGTGACGGCGCTGGACAGATCCAGTCCAGCCAAATGGCAGAAGGTCAGGACTTGATTTCCAGCCCCATCTGTGATTAAAAGCTGCCTTTTTCTTCCTAACGCGGTGACCTTAACCCTCAGAGCGCTGCGCTTCGGGGCCATTTGACCTTGAACCCAATTACAAGATAAGATTACTAGAGAGTGACCCACACGGCGCTCCTCGCCCAGTTAATAGGACAGGCTCTCGAGAGTCAGCAAGGATCTGCCTCTGGGTTAATTCGCTGGGATGACAAAGGTCGAGAAGAGTGGCTATAAAGAACAAGAATGGAGTTCGATTTTTCATGCAAAATGAGACTCAGCAATACAATATTGCGGTGGGGGGGTGGGTGGGGGGGGGGAGTAGGGGCTGCATGTTCTGATGAGATGGTTTCATCGCCAGGTGCTCAGTTAAAATATGCTAGAACCCGTCAGGGCGCAGAAGCACTCTGGAGATAACATTATACGTCCCCACATGCATTCATGTTCACATGATGGGCGAAACTGTTAAAATTCACAATTCTTAATTAAAGCGTGTTGAAAAAATGCTCAGTAATTACTGTGTGTGTTTTTATATTCAGCACTAAGCTGGAAGGTCAACTGGGTCGTTAGCAGCATATCAGTGCCTGCATATGAACTGTTTTGGTGTTTTGGAGCGGATCTGATCTGAATCAGATCACTTGTGTTTGGTTTCAGTAATGATTCAGATTAACGAACAATCCTGGAGGCGAAAGAAATGTCATCCCAACAGTCTGGTCTGCTTTGTTTGTGGTCAGAAGCTGAAATAGCTCAGCCTTCTCCTGTAATGGCGAACAAAGGAGCTCCTGATTAAATTTCCAACCCTAACGGTCTCACGCTGGTCAAGAAGAAGAAGAAAGCTTCGGTATGTCCTCACCAGCATTCCGGTCATAAAACAAAACCAAAAAAATGCTTTTGTTTAAGTTTAAATGATGTGAATAAATCCAAAAGAATCCATCGATAATAATAGCAATAACAACAAAAAAATGTTTGCCTTCAAGTCTGCTGAAAAGAAACATATAAAGAGAATGAATCTAAGCCGTAGGGGAAGAACTCTGAATGCTGAAGCCACAGTCTCATTATTGTTTGCTATATCAATGCATCAGTAGGTTTTATCTTTATAGCAATGTTTCACTTGGGGGGAAAAAATGCAGAATCCATGAAAGCCTTTATTTGCCATCTGACTGATCAACAACCTAGTTTAAAGTGGAGGCAGACCAGCAGCTGAGGGAGAGAAGCTGTGGAGGAGGAAGGACCTGCACAGAAAGAAAAGGAGAGAGAGAATGTGTGTGTGTGTGCGTGTGTTTGGGGGTGGGGGATTAGAGAATAGAAGGAATGAGACTGTTCTAACCGTGGCCTGATGACCGGCAGTTGAACCTCTCTCTGAACTGAAGATGAACCTTAAAGTTGAGGATCCTCCTCCGTGGATCTCCCCTGGACCTACAAATAACTGTCCATACACACCTAACGAATCCACACATACATCCCTGGCAAACACGTCACATTATTGATCCTCTTAGCATGTATGTTAACCTTGTCCTTCAGGCTAAAGGCTTTAGCCTGTGTATTTTATTAAGCAGCCACACGCTAATGCACAGGGAGCTCTGTAAACACACAGGAAAGTAACACCCAGCTGCTACAGGTGTGATGTGTACGCACGACACACTGCGCGATGCACAAGAAAAGGTGTTTGCAGAGCATAACCAGCCTGTCAGGCACGTTGGAGATGGCGTTCTAACCTCCCCCACTGTGGCACGAGTGGGAGAACAAGGTACCGTGGGGTCACAGACCGGTCACAACAGCACATAATAATCTTGATCCTGCTCTATTCTCATCTGACAGACACACTGAGCAGACGGCTCATCGTCACCACGGGAACAATGAGAAGCTGCAGTGTGTAGTTTTTTTTCCTGATGCGGTTGATCCATAATTCCAGATTTTACTCACCGTTCTGTGCATTTTGTTAATTCTCGCATTTAAATGTAAACGTCGGGCCAAACGAAGGTCCAGTCCCCCAGGAAACCAGTCAAATATGGTTCCACTACACAGCTTTTCAGTGTTTAGCACAAATATGTTTATATTTCTATGTTGGTGATGATTTGTTCTCTTATTAATCTGGTGTTCCTCTGTAAGGTCACATGGGGTGTCATCCAGAGATCATGAGGGCAGTGTGCATGTGTGTGTTTGCATGGGTGTGTGTGGGGGGGTGAGAGACAGAGAGGGAGGGAGAGAGACCAGGACCACATGTTGGTGCTGAGCCTTGAGGCTCCTGCCAGAACAAGGCCAGTTACTTGTGCTACCACACACAGCAGCAGAAAAGGTCACCATGAAGTCCCCGGAGGAGCGCCAGTTATGGACCGACAGTGTGTCGCCAGTCCATAATACAGTAGAGACTATGAAATATACTGTATGTATTATGGAAGACTGAAGGCTTGTAGGAATTCCAGATGATGACCAAGGTCTCATATTTGGAAACACATTCAAAACGTGTTCAAAATCGACATTAATAGAAAAAAGTTGAAATGCTGATTTAAATCATTGTCAAAGGTGAGATCAGACATGTTGTTATTAAATGTGTGGAGGCCACACTGACGAATAAAGCCTTTCAAAATCATAAAATAGTTTTCCATCTTTCACCACCACAGTCATGAGCCATACAAAAGGTTCATTATTAATTAACTGAAAAAAGTCACTCAGCATCAAACATTTTCTTATCTGCCATTTACACCACATTCACTTCAGGGTCATCGGAGTTCTATACATTGTGTCATATAAGTGCAATTAGCTGTGAATGAGCAGCAACTGTAATTAATGATTAAGCTCTTTGCTCTGAAGCACAAATGTCCATATTTTTCTCTCTGACCCATCGTCCCTTAAAGAAAAACCCTCTTATGTCTCTTGTGATGCAGCCTAATAACCATGTGATTGGACCCAAACAGACCCAGATGCTAACAAACAAACCAAAACGGGCCGTTTTTCCTGTATTTTACCCCATTTGTTGTCCTTTAAATACACCCAAACCAACCAGTTGGCTCAGTGGAAACACAGCATGACAAATGTACAGCAAAGGTCATCTCCATCTAATGAGCTGCAGCTGCTTAAAGCTTTTAAAAACACTGATGTTCTTCCACATCTGCAACCAATATGGACGTTTGTTGTTTTACTCACAAATGAAAATGAAAAATACTTTTTTCTAAAAAATACACAAAGTGTGATGGTGAGGCATAAATCAAACCAGCTGTATCGCATCTAATCAGAGGAGAATTAAACAAGCTGCCATGTGGGGGGTTTTATTTTTAATCTCTTTTCCATTTTTTCACCAACTCTCCCACCAGTAATGTAAAAACACAAGTAGCAGGACCAGCACCTGAGACCTCTGGGCCTCATTTATGCGCACAGGAAGACGTTTCCTGGCTTTTGTGTGACCCTATTTCTTGGATTCAGGTATCCTCATCTTCTTCCCACATCAGCTTTAAACATCAACCTGGGGTTTGGACGATACCATGAGGTCCATACTGGTGCAGTTGGTGATCCAGTGATTCCAAGAGCAACAGTTTCAAGCGTCCACAAGCAAGATCAGGTGTAGACCAGGTGAGTCTGGGGCCTCAACCCCAATTCTGAGGCTACTGCATTTAAATGACACACATAAAACCTGTTAAGAATCTAAACACAAGAAATCTTTTCCAGGAACAGACCAGACATTAATGCTGCATGGAAACAAGACAGGAAGAGGATGTGGGTGCAAACGAAGGGGGAGACAGAGAGACACAGGCAGGGAAGGGAGGGGAAGTGGACAAGGTGGGGCAGAATGGGGGAGTAGAGAACACACCCAGGCTTCTGAACATGAGAGGTGACACCACCCTAATCACATGGTTTACAGAATATCTGACAGTCAGACCTCAGAGCTGTAGTGCCGGAGTCTCCCAAAGACCTGTGCCCCCCCCCCCCCCTTTATCACACCTGCTTTGCTGGGGTGTGTCGGGGCTCAGTGAAGGATGCCACCAGACTGAGTAGACTCATCAGAGACGCTGGGTCAGCTCTCAGATGGTCTCCCTGGAGGAGGAGGTGCAGCAGAGGATGCAGGCCCTCATGGACAACACATCCTCATTTCCATTATTTCACAACATTTCCAGGTTACACATTTACCCCACACAGCAAGTAAACTTCAGTTTGCTGCACCTTTTTAGAGATTTTCTTAATCACATTTACTGTTTATTGTGTTTGAGCAGATATGGGTGTCTACTGTATATGCACAGACTTTTATACTTTGTGTGCTGTGACAAGTTAATTTCCTTCTGGGATTAAAGAAGTCATCTGTCTGTAAATTCTAGCATATAATCCAAGTGCATAGTTACTATTGCTGTAGTTCAAGAAGGAAGGAATGAGAAGAGACATGTTGGAGCTCAGACTAGCACTAGCACAGCTAAGGTCAACAACAGAGCGTCACATTGATTCCGCTTGCATAGTAAGGTCATAAACTATCATGAGACCTTTGCCCGGGCAGTTTCCAGCCATAATCGGTGGAAAACTCGTCTGCTTTTCACAGTTCAATGATCACTCATCTTGCAGCAATTACACCACCCTGTTTGCACCCTCACAGCTCAATGCCACATACAACCGATCTAATGTGAGGTCATTTCCACGGCTTGAGCAAAGAGACCTTTTTAAAACACGGTGCTTTATTAAGTTATTCAAATGTAACGAATGAACAGTTGATACCTTAAATGCCTCCTAATATAAATGCTGACAATGGAATATTGATGAAATGAGTAGCAGACCTATTGGTTTGGAACAAAACACCAAATTTACATGTTTAAATTTAAATGTGAGGACAAACGGATTTTCACTTTCCATAAATGGATTGTTTAAATTTGACATACATGCTCCTTTATGTGCTGCTGTGCGTTGTTGGATGTGTAAAACTGCGAGTCTGTAATTATGATGACCTCTTTTATCCCACAGCGTGCTGCAGATGAGCCCCGGGGCAGTGAGACGATGACTTTGTAGGTCAAAGCCTGCATTTTCTGCAAATAGCGGAAGAGTCGGAATAGCGTGCGCTCAAACATGCACACACCCACACACACACACAGTGGAAGCAGAAGGTTCTAAAAATAAACCATCTAAAATATTTAACTTACTGACCCAGAAAAACAGCCTGGGTGCGACAGCATATGTTTGCATGAATAGAGAACATCATGATGCTGGAGCATGATATCATTAGGCCTGCTTGTAACTGCTATTAAAGGGGAACTACAGAGGGGCCTCGGCCTGCTGGTGATTAACTAATCAGTCCCTAATCGCATCTATATTTAATCCTCTGACACCTCCTCCCCCTCCCACCTCCACTCAGACCCAAGCTGTTGAAGATCAGTTTTATTTTTCCCAATATTTCCTTGATGCACTGATTTGTTTGTTGGTTGCCCCTGTGTGTGTGTGCGTGTGTGTGTGCGTGTGTGTGTTTGTTACTCTCTGCGTGTTTCCCCACTCGTTGCATCCTCTCTCGGCGTCTGATTGTCTCCACCTTTTATTTTTAAGTCCTCTTCCCCTCCCCTCAGTGCCAGGTCATCTGGTGCCTTTATTGCTTGTGTATTTGAGCCTTTTCTCCCATCTTTGGGAGGCATTTTTCTTTGTGAAACTGTGGAAAATTCATTCAAACAGGCTGTGAGGCGACAGTGCAAACCCTCGCGCCTCTGTGCTTCCCCCATGGTCAAAATTAGAAATCTAATGGATTCAAATGCACGTGTAGAAGACATTTATCGAAAATCGAGGGAAAACGAAAACACTTTGGCTCTCGATGCTGAAAATACATTTGAATCCGTTCTCTGATGTTGAGCAGCCTTAATGTCCAAACTCCAGATACGTCCTTGGTTTGTCATGGTCCATGTAGAGGACACGAGGACTCGTGTCCTGTTTACTGCTCAACAGCCGTGTCCACATTCAGCAACAATATTGCCCTTTAACCCCCACCCGGCTGAGTGCTATTACAATTTTAGAGCGACACCAAATGTCCAGGCTGGTGCACAACACTATTAATATTAATGTTCTGTGACTGAGGCGGCTTTGGGAGACCTTTCTCCCACATCAATATTGATGGCGCTGCCATGCATTAAAGTCAGGGGCCCTCTTTAAGGATTTATGGTAGGAATGGCTGGCGAGCAGATTGGGAGAAGGGGGCCAATGGCATTTTTGGTCAACAGATCAGTGATGGAGGAGCGGGATGGTTCCCACCTGGGCTTGATGAAATGGGATGGTGTGTATGTGAGGGGGTGGGGGGGGTGCTGCTCAGGGACACATCCAATTTGCCTGCAATGCATTGGCAATGACAAAAAAAAGTTTCATTTCAGGGGATGTGGGAATGTTAAATGAAGGCCTGTTGATTCTGAAAGCGGAGATTTTCTCTTTTACTAAGGGTGCAGTGGTGTGTGTGTGTGTAAACACTGATTCTACTCATCACACCACGAGCTTACGGATGCATCATATATATCAAATGCTAAGATGGTGTTTTGGTAGCAGCAGGTCTGGCACTCGCCGTTGGGAGATAAAAGAGAAATGGATTAGTGGAAATCAGCAACACTCACAATGTGCTTGTTTTCAGATCAGATAAACGCTTCACATGTGGTCATGGTGAGGGGCCCCCTTTGGGGAGGCGTGACGTTAGCTCAGTTTAATCTGACATCCCACCATTAATCTGTCGTTTCCTCCCTAGAGATGACATCGCCCTGACCCTCTGCACTTATATTCACATATGCCAGCAAAATAAAATCGGATATTCATATTTGACAAAATCCCTCACCCCTGTCTCATAAACAGCATGTGTAATGTAAATCTTGGAAATATATGGAATATATGCTGCATTACTGTATATGTGCAGATAGATTACTGTTGCATATGTTTGGGAATGTATAATTTCCATGTGTGAATATAATTATGTTCATATTGATGCATCCTGGCCACACACGAGCAGAGTCGTAATGGTCGAATTACATGAACGAATATGTAAAATCTGTGGGAATGCCTGTAAATATTTAATGCAAAGTGATTTTCCAAAAAGATGTGGTGATTGCTGCAGCTGCTTTTTTTACCTCGGAGCGACGTACATACTGCATTAATGCTTGATGCTCTGCTTCATTGTTTGCTGTAGAAGGCAGGTTTACAAAATTGATGCGTCGCAGTAATTCAGCTCCTCCCATTCAAAGGAGTTCGATTTACACACCCACACACACACACACACGGTTGGCTACATGTTCTATATTCATGTGGCAAAGGGAAGAAAAATTGTGCACCTTCAGAATGGAAATTGGGGGGGTCATGGTGTTTGGCCAGGAGTGACAGCTCTGAAATGAAGGCATAAGTCAAACAGCTACTCTCAGAGCACGCACGCACACACACACACACACACTTGGGAACTTTGTGTCCCTTTTCACCCACCCTCCCCCCCTCCTCAACCCTGACTGCCCACTAACACCCACTCCCACGTAAATGTGACTGTACGTGTCTGTAGTTTAGTGGTGACACTCAGAGCCAACAGCTATAACATGTACACACCGACTGACACGCATTTAACCTAAAGGTCAATAACCATCTCTCTCTCTCTCCCTCTCTCTCTCGCAAGCACACACACAGTCACACAACTGTCACACACCTAGTGGGCCAGTATCAACATCCAGCGTAGGGAGAGGGAGACCCAGAATCATTTAGAAGCCATTAATTGATTGTTTATTGCATCCGTTGACACTGGTGTTTAATGCTCAATAACAGTAGTTTAATAACTTCATCATTAGAATTTCCCGAAAGGCTAAATATGCATCGTGTCACCTGACAAGAGGGTAAGACTGATTCAATTCCAGAAGCATCACGGCTAAAACGCTTCACTGATGAAACAATAATCGCCACGGCGATCTGTTCTGCAGACATAATTAATGAGGTAAGACAAATTTGTCTTACTTCCAGTCTAGTGAAACTAGTTCTGGGTAACCGAGTTCGTCACCCAGACAGTTAGCTGAATTACTGGATGTCAGAGGGGTGATGGTGACGGAAGCCCCAGACCACAGCGAAGTGCTCATGTTAAAGAATTTTTACAGTCAATTAAAAAAAGAGAAGTGCAATTGCGTCACAACCAAAGCAGTCATGAAGGTCAAGAGAGAACAGAACCATCAATAACAATGATTAATTCTGATGTTATAGGCACTTTATTCCAAAAGGCTGCAAAACAGTAAATTAACCTCCTAAAAGTCAAAGCAGTAAGATGAAAGAGGTTTAAAGAAAGTTAACTGATGTGCACGTGTGTGTTTGTGTGTGTGTATGATCATACAAGCAGAAAGCAGAAACTTTTCTGTGAACAGAATTTTATTTCATTTATTAGTGGATATTTCCAAACAAAGGTAGAGGGGATAAAAACGAAGTAATAGAAACCTTCTATTAGTTCATTTGTCACCAGGCAGCTTTCGGGTCCCAGATGGTTTTTTTCCAATACAAATACTTGATGTCGATATGACAGTGCCGTGTTGGAAATATTCGCCAAAAAAAACCAAACGCTTGCTGAAGGAAAAAACAAACAAAAAAATAACACAGACAGGGTTTTTTTCATGTTAGCGATACAGTATGGTAACAGGATAATTAGCTCATATGACATGAGTCGAAGGGATTTTACCCTACATGACAATATCATCAGGAAGAGGAAAAAAAACTTGCAAGAAGTCTTTGAAAATAGGAAAAATGCTTTGCTTTAATTTACCAAGAGCGCTAATAAATTTCACTCTTTGCTTTTCCCCACATCAAGCAAGTTCTTTTCCTGTCCTGACAAGACATAATACCTGTTATAACAGGTAACAAGATATTATGGCACAGTCATAAAATGAATGCTCAGTGTCAAAATCATTGTTCTACAGCAAGTACACCTAATTTGGAAAAATGACCCCTACCCAACAGGGTGCCAAAGGTCCAATGTTGACAAAAATGGCTAAAATCAAAATGAAGGATGAGTCCTCACAGAGGTGCCCTTCTGGGAGCATTCTGCATGAGGAAAAAGAAATGGCAGAGCAGCAGAAAAGTCTACCAGTACTCTGATTTCAAAGAAGTGAATGCCTGTAGAATCCAGCTAGATTATAAAACAAGTGCATAATTGTAATTACTGTACTCTCTCTCCCCCTTAGACCCCCAAAATTATGTATTGAAATAATACACAAACCAAACATGTAATTTTCCGAACCAAGACTTCACTATTCACTTGTTAGCTTTGGCACAGACACACATAAGCGTGCGCGCGCGTGTGTGTGTATGTGTGTGAGTGTGAGTGTCCATCTACCAAACCTGAGCTTTTTCCACAGAACGCTAAACATGTAATAGTTAATACAAACACACAAATGAAAACATGTCATCTTTAAAAGTCCAAGACATTTTGGTATTTGTCTTAATTTTAATGGCTTCTGGCTTTTATTTGAATTGGTACATATGTATACAGCGGACTCCTGGCAAGGTCCGATCACAATATTCGCTATACTGGCATTGTTGCAGTCAGCCTCTGAAAATGTGTGCATAGCACCCAAAAATCAGCGTCGTCGACGTTGAGAGTGACATCTGAAATGAGTCCAACAGACCTGCTGGTGAACTGTGCAACAACCTGTTCGACCAACCAGTTCATCTCGCTCCACATCCCCCCTGTAGGCTGAGCCAGTGGCTGCGGGACAGCGCTGAGCCACCGGCTCTCTGAAATGGTCAAAATGAGTGACTTGCTGGCTTGTGTATTGTAACACTTTTTTTTTTGGAATGGAGAGTGAGGCGCAAAGAAGGTAAAAGAAGTATGAACGAAAGGGTCAAGTGGACTACGACCCTGAATTGGTCCAGGTGCGTCCACGCCGCCTCTCAGGGTCCATTCTCATTGTAGTGGAGGGAGAGCGGGCGCTCGCGCTGCACCGCGGGCATGTAGGGCCAGTTGTAGCTGGAGCCCGACAGCAGCATGTCGCGGAGCAACGTTTCGATGGGCGTCTTGCCCACCAGGCGGACGAAGAACAGCTGCTCGATGACTGGAGAGGAGACGATGCGCAAAGATGGCAGTCGCAGGAGGAGCCTCCCAAACCGGTTTGGCTGGCTGGGGTACTGGTTCCTTACGTATTCCTCCAAGGCGCACTGGGATTTTTCCTGGATGCTTTCAACGTGGGCGACGTCTGACAGCCCCATGGCATCTAGGGAGACAGGGAAGGTTGGGATTGAAGCAAACTGGACATTTATGCTGTGGCAGACACAAATGAGGAACACCCCATCCTAAACCGTCAAAACGCAGGAGCTCAGTAAACACTCTGCTCCCATCTATCCGCCTGGCGAATGTCCAGGCTTGTCCACGGATGAGTTCGTGTCTCCTGCTGAGGAGCAGCAAGGACCCTCCACGTAGGCTTTTCAGGACTTTTTAGGAAGATGAAGCGGGAGGGAAATGCAGAGTTGTAAGGAACGTGCAGCCACAGTTGGAGCGACACATCACATCCGCAAGGGAAGGGACAACTATGAAGGGGACAGACGAGTTCATGCAGGTTTAGGAGGCCTGCTGTTGTTTTACTGGCTGGAGCATCTGGAAAGCTGCAACCACTGGCCTTTAAGAACTTTCTCACCCTGGGACATCTGGCAGCAGCTTTTGCACATCACCAACAGCAGAAGACCAGCCCCTGGCCTGTGGAGAAGCCCTGACTGGCTCAGGATCTGAACCTCTTGTAACCACCACACACTCACCACATCGGTCAGCCTGATCCCTTTAATCCTCCTCCACTCTCCCCTCTGCATCCCACACCTGCACTAAAGCTCTGTAAAGAGAACATGTGCCCACTGGGACCTGTAAAAAAGTGCTGCTGCACCTTGAGGAGCAGGAAGCAGACAAGCAGCATCGCTAATGTCCGCCGAGCTCCTCAGGCCAAAACACCGAGACTGGAGAAGGGTTTGTTCCTGGAGACCACGCCGTGTAACAACTACAATATGGAACAAATAGATCAATAATCCGTGGGTTCAATATCCGATTCTGAAAACAGGAAAGGCGGCGGGAGGTTAAACGTGGAATGAAGTGGAAGGGAGGATAATATTGGCAGAAACATCTCTGAGTGTGAAGAAACCAGAAAACACATTCTTGACAGAGAGAAGTGTGTTCTGCATCTCTGTGGTTTGTGTTTGTAGAACAGAAAATCACTTCCCCTTTCAGCTGGGGGTCATGATCTGCCTGCTGACTTCTCAACCCCCCCCCCCACCGGCTCCCACCTTGGGCTCGGTCCACACTGAGAGCGTGTAACACTGTGCGGTTTTCACACCCCGTGTTGGGACAAGCATGGGGGAAGTAGCAAAGGAGGTCAAAGAGGTGTTAATTGAAGACAAAGTTACATCTTACTGCACTTCATGCACCGCGCGTTCACCCGGGGTCGTCTCCACTGATGCCCCCTGCGTGAACCTCATATAGACGACAGGCTTTTAGAGGAAGTCCTTGTGGCTCTTTCGGAAAAGCGCCGTTCGCTACATAGTCAACCGCCCTTTGTCAGCTCCGATTGGCTCCCTACAAATTCCTGCCAGACCAGTCACTTTTCAGGGAAGACAGGAATCGTCTCTACTCTCTCGGCTTTGCCCTCGACGACTTTTACGGGTCACTGGGGCTAAACTGACGGCGGCAACGGGCAGAGGCCTGTTTTGTAATTTGAATTCATGGGACTGTGGGGAAGAAATGGGAGAGGATTGTTTTTAGTCCATTCTGCCAGAGATCATGTGATCATGCAGGCATTAATGTCATTTCGGTTACTGTATAAAGGGTTCACACACGTTTGGGAACGCCCATCCCACACACTAGGTGGGATGCTGAGGACAGGGTTATGTAGGTCACGGATGGGTTGGTGGTGAATCTTTGTCTCCCTGGACCCCATCATATATAATTCAGCTCCTGTGGTGATGGGGTCCAGGCCTGGTCGTGAGTCGGTTTATGGGGAGAGTGTGGGAGGAGGGGGGGAAGACAGGAAGGAGAGATGGGTGGTAGAGGCTAACTGGCACTCGCTAACAATCGCATGACCCATTGTCCCTTTGTGGTCTTTTCAGGTGAAATTCCCTTTATGCCAGCTTACCAGAAGTGAAGAGCACAATGGACTTGAGGCAGGAATATTCGGCCGTGTCGACCTGCAGAGCCTTCAGCTTCTCCACCTGCTCTTGGAAGACGCGGATGTGGTCCATGAAAGCCACCACTCGCTCTGCCGACATGGGCGACGCGTGCAGGCCCGCAGCTGCCAGCAGAGGAGCCACGTGAAGCGGCATGGAGCACTGGGCAGCGTTGAGGACGAAAAGCTCGCTCCATGACATACGCAGCAGCGCCACCTGAGACGCAGACAAAGTGACGTGAATATTGGGCCGAAACACGCTTCCCTCCACCCATTCAACGACAGAATCACTTCAAAGATTTAGATTTGGGATTACATTTTTTGAATGAATGAAATAAAATTCCAAAGACTGCTGCTATTGTCTGAATCCTGACTTGATTTTAACACTCAGAATTCTGAATCCTAATTTTATATTCTTTAAGTGCTTTTACCAACTGTACAGGGGGGTCACAGTCATTTCAGCTCGCTCATTCCTTAAAATAGTTCAGATTAGTTGAAATTTCCAATCATCCAGGTCATAGTCACCCTTCAGACTAAGAAACTATTGTTTGTGAATGAAAGGAGCCTTTTGGGTAAGAGGTGTAACATTATTAAACACGATGACAAATATTCAAACAGCCTGAATGGAGCAGATCAGGTTGTCATTAAAAATCTTATTAATGGTTATCTAAATCGGGGACCCAGTCCACAATCCAGTCGGGATTTCTGTTCTACCAGGTCGACAACACATTTTGTGTCTGGTAGGACGGAAAACCCTGCTGGATTACAGCTGGAGAGGACTGGATCTAGACACCCCTGATCCAAATGAACTGTAAATTCATAATTAGAACATTAAGAGTACCAAAAAAACCCAGATCAAAGGGTTTATTAGTCACAAATTCATCTTAAAAGTGATCAATAATAGACATAACAATCTGGAAGTCTCTGTGCTCACAGTTAAGATATACAGTATTTATTATATAGTGAAGCCATTAGGTGACATATTTGCATTAACAATAGCTGCAACAGGCTTCACATTAACCTCGAATTAAATTAAATCCCCTTGGTGTTGGGTTGCTTGCGTGTGAATGATGGTTTGCTCACTCACCTGATCCATGAGCTGCAGGTCTGGGAAAAATGGGATGTTTTTAGCCCATTCCACCGCACTGAAGAGCAGCCTGGCCGCCAGCTCACAGATGTTCTCGATGCCCATCAGGTTGTTTCCCTGCATGCACTGGGCCCCGTAGCGTGATGTTGGGTAGGGCTCAGCACGCAGCAGCAGAGATATGAAGCCGGACAGGTAGGGCTGACCGTTGTACGGGTCGGTGCCGTTTGTCAGGTACTGCCCCGGGCTGCTCTGGGAATTTGAAGTGCGTCCTCGTTGTACAGCTAAAATGAAAAATAACAGATTAAACGGGTCTCTTTGGGTATAACATAAATGTGTAGCATTAGGAGCAGCGGCAGCAGCTATAAAAGCATCATGTGGTGTTTCAGGCACTTTTAGGACTTCTAGAACTGAACCTGCTGACTGGTGCCTGGTGATGCGCCTGTGGCTGATACTGATAATACTACTGGTTTTGTTCCGCTTCTTTGAATAACAAACAATACTCAAGGTAAAGAGTGATCATGTGATGAGGTTATGAAAAGTTTAAAAGTTTTGATTCACAGATGGATGCGTTTTAGTCCAAATGAATTGTTGAAATGTCCAAACGTTGATTTCACAACAATATATTTTCAGGTGAGGGCCAGGAGTCTTTTTCAGCCCCCTCTGTAACCGCTCGTCGACTCTCCTCACAACGTGCAGAGGATCTGTTTTCACTGCACCGCCTACGGTATTTTAATCTGTATAGTCCAATAGATGAAAGCCGTCATTATCTGTTGTTTTCATTGGCTAAAGTCATATTCCCCAACATATAAAAAGAAATAAATCCATTCTCCTTAACCAGCAATATTTTATTAGACAGATAGATGTAGGTCATCAGTAGGTAGAAATCATGTGAACCATGTGCAGTGCTAAAAATAGCAGACATAGAGTTGTGTGTGTCTCTCTCTCTCTCACACACACACAGACACACACACCTTCCCTGACCATGTACTACCAAATGGCTCAGCCTCGGGTTAAAAGGGCACACAGAGGCCGAGCACTCCATCACAACATGGCAAACACAACTCTCCCCCCCCCCCCCCTCCCCACCGTGGAGTGATGATGATGATGATGAAGCAAACACCCAAAGGTCCATTTGGAAAAACACCTGTTCAACCATCCCAATTGTAAATCTACATGCTGCCGTCACACACAGACAACGGAAAAGTCAAGGAGATTGCAAAAGAGCGCCGTGTGACTGGGCGACGCACGTCATGCAAAAGGTGGGGGAGCCGAGATAAGATGGAGAACAAAGGTGTGGCAGTTGATCCATTAGGGGAGGGGAGAGTGATGAGGCAGAGTTGAATGAGTTACATTCCTGATAGAGGAAAGCAGTTCAGATAGAGACAGGTGGAGGTGTGGGGGAGGAGCAGTGGGTGTTGGAGCAGGGGGAAGGGGGGGAATCACCTGTTGCCTCACACACAGCTGCTGCGCTGCATCACTGCATTTTTTGTAGGATTAACAGCTTCTGCATTGTTAATGAAGAAACTAAGACATCAAAGAAGCTGCCCGACTGTTGCTCACCCAAAAATCCTGTAAAATCCCAGAAGGGACAGAACGGCAGAAAGCATGGTGCTTTGTGTCCAGAACTTTAATGTCATCGTTGTGGTATTCACAAAGACATGCTCGTAGACCTGTCTCTTTGTCTTCCCTTAAAATTGGGATATGTACAAAGTTCACCGTTTCCACAGCGTATGTGGAACATTGATTTAATTTTTAAGAAAATATCACAAATGTTATTTTGTTGCTGCAACAATTAAGTAAAACTGACAGTCCACAAAGGGAGGGCCGGCTTTTATAAATTCAAATAAACGATTAATAAACCCAAAACAATCTACACAGTGAATTAAAGATTATCTTTGTAGTCAGTCAGGGTTTAAAGTGCGTGCAGTTAAAACATTTACCACTGGATGTCGCTATTTCCACTGGGGTGAGTAGGAAACTCGCAGCAACCGCGATTATTAATCAAACGTCCTCCCTGAATTCCTGCTAAACTACACTTAAATTGTGTCAGCTAAGAACCTGCTGTTTTGATAGACAAGACCAGACTAAAAACCTTTATATCAGACTATAATAGTGCTGTTTTATGCATGAAAATTTATCCAAGAACTTCAATAATCTAACATTCAAATTTTGGTGTCATTGTTGAAGCGCTGCTCCAATTTGTTTCACAGAGTGAGTCAAAAACATTAACTCAAAGGTGACTTGATCTGACTAGAGTTTAATCCAATGACAGTGGAGAATTTACTACTTCCACTTGACTTCTTGAAATGCCTCTTCTGGCAGGGGGTCACTTCTCACCGAGAGGCAGAGCACTTGAGTACGTCTGAGACGCATCGCTGTTTTTATTTTTTCCTGGCCTGCAGGGTGGCTGACAAGGCAGAGGAACAGAGCAACAGAGAGCTGCAGAAAAGGGGACAGAGAGAGAAAACCGGAAGTCTGAAGAGACAGAGAGGAAGACACAGTGCAGTCAGAGGGATGTCATATCTGGGAGCAGAGGGAGGGGGGTAAAAGAGGCAGACATGACGTTAGGGAGAAACAGATGCCCGGGGATAAAAAAGCCAGGGTCAGAGACAGATGGAGGGAGCAGGAGCATAACATCAGAATAATAAATGGCGGCCAGAAGTCAATTTTGCATGTTTTCATGGGTGCACAGGGCTCAGCTCAATGTAACAGTGAGTATTAGCTTACATGCAATAAAAGTATTCATGCAGTTATTTCTTTCTTTTGCACCTTTATTTTTCTTCCAAAATAAAAAGCTACACACTCTGGATGGCATTTGTTGTTGGCGGAGCACTAAAACTAGGGCACGATGAGAGGTGCTACAGGACGTTTCAGCAGGGATTCTCAAAACGCCACTTCAGCAAATGGTCACCAGCAGAGTGCACAGTTGACTTCCTTGCTGCCCCGGGTCAGACGGCGTGAGGAATTACAGCAGCTAAAAGCAGTTAAGCCCCATCAAGATTCTGACTGTGGAGGTCACAATGCGGGCCACACACCACTATTATGGCTCTATAATAATTAGGTTTAATCGGCATCTGCAGGCAAGTAAATACACACGCTTGTATGCTAATCAAGTGTTTAAACATGGCAGAAATTCATTGTACTGAGAAAACCTTTGAGAGGATGAACAGGAACCAATCAAAAACACAACTTCTCCATCACTTGCCCCGTCGCGCATTCCCACGGGCGGCATAAGATCATCAACTGAAGCCTTAAAATATAAATGTGCGCAGGCTCCCGCAGCTGCGTCAGGGAACGTCCGAGTGTGGCAGAGCGTCGGAGGAGCCTCGTTAGGGAACACTACGGGCAGAGAACGAAGAATCCTGCTTTTACATCTGACACAGGGAAACAGGCCGAGCTGCTCCGCTCACGGAGCGGAGCGCCCCGACTCCGCAGTGGTCAAGTCGCTGACTGATTGATCCCACCCTGAAGCTCACATTACAGGAGGGTGGGCGCAGGAACCTCCAAGGGGCGAGGTGACTGGGATTTACATTGCAAATCTCACCCTGATGCGTCATAAACATCGATAGGACAGCGTTACTGGAGCAACATAAGGAACGTCACCGGTGAATGGGGTCACTTTCCTGCGAGGGACCCCTGTTATGCATTTATAACTACCAACAACTTGATTGTTACAAAGGTTTCAAATGCAAAAGGCAGCAAAACTGTGGCATTTTTGGTGTTAAATATTCCATTATGTGGTGTTGGTGAATCAATACACTTTGACTTTAGACATCCAGTTTACTCAGCAGCTGTTTGACCGGTCCACATGTTTGGACTTTGACTTGAGCCCATCTGTTATTAATGTTTACGTTTTGGTTGACCTCCACTCAGCTGTTTTCCTTCTCTTTCTGTTTGCTCAGATCGGTCAGAACAGGCAGCAGGCTTCCAAACTATGAAGGCTTAAGTTTTAAAACCCTGGCAGCACAATTGTTGAGAGTATTTACTACTGACTGAGGTCAAAACGCGTGCAACGTGGAAGATTTTCGCTGCGTCCTGCTCGCACTGAGGCAGCAGTTAGCACTTTCTATCCAGCCAGTACACAGACAGGGGCGCAAGAGTAGTGCAGGGGTGGTTGGCATCATGGTGGTGGACGGTGGGCGAAGGCGGTTACAGATTTCTATCACGTTCTGCACAGCTTTGATCTCAATATAAATATGTATGCATTAGCAGAAAACCACCCAGCTGTTTAACTGCTACTGCTACAGTCAGATTCCTCTGGTTGATTTGTTGGTGTTAGAGGAGGTGGTTAATGGGGATCTGCTCTCCAAGAGCATCTCTGGCCTTTGTGGGGTAGAGTCCAACCTGGAGGCTATGCTGGAGCGTGTGTCAGGGCAAGTGAAGCTGAGGAGCTAACATTAGCATCATCGCTGTGGTGGAAACAGAACATGTGAAATGCTTTTTTTTTTTCTGGAACCTAGCAGAGAAAATGACAACGTTAGGTGAGTGTGCTGAATAATGTACAGTCAAACATGACTAATGCATGTCCTCCAGAGAGCAGCTGTCTGCTTCAACACGCCTGCCTCTTTTATTTTTTTTATACCTCACACAATCTGCACGTTCCAGGACGGAGCAGCGCTGCTACTTTCACTTTGACTCTTCCAGTGAAATGAGAATGTAAGGGCAAGTTCCTTAATGACTCACAAAAACAGCAATAATAACACAATAACATTATTGTTATTAATGCAGTAAATGTATTAACTTTCTCAGGCTGCTGCTGTAAAGTACCCCTGGCAACAACGTGTATTCCATGCCTCTAGTCATTTCTGTTGCCGTCAGCACCGTCACTAAGTGATCTGATAAACAGAAGTTACGTTGAAAAGAGGATTTAAAAACACATTTAATCTGGCTGACCTCAAATGCACCACCAGATGTAGTCAGCAAATGTGAGCTGACCTCGTTTGCATGTAGAGGCCAGCAGTTGAATTGTTGTAAAAAATCGGTCTTTTAGTGATTTACTTGTCAGCTGATCTGACAACTAGCATTTAAATAAAATAAATAAATATGTTTTTATTCCTAGGAAAATGTATTCAAGCAACTAAATTCAATTTTCTGAATCAATGTTGTCGGTTGATGTTCGCAGGCTAAATCAAAATATTTGAATATCATTACAAACGGAGTGAAAACTACCACAGAATGATTTTTCATGTTACTTTAGGCCTGCTGGAAGAACTTTCTGAAAAGAAAAAAAAAGATATTTTCACAGATCTGAATGGTTGATTAGAAACCACGGAGGACAAAACACATTGTCTCCTAAAATAAAACTCCCCTCTGACTGGATACAACAGATGCATATAAGATACATTCTGTCAGGGCAGGTGCTTCACATGAGGCAGGGGGGTGTTTACTGTAGCCTAATAGCTGAGCATTGTGATAATCCTGAAGGGATCATCTTATTCCAGGGTACAAAGAGGATAAATGGTTTTCTGGCTGATGGAGAACAAAAGCCATCCATCCTTCCACATTCCTGTCTGAAGTTTCCTGCTGCATCATCAAACCATCTCAGGACTTTAGGGTTTATCACCCTGTCTTTTGATCACTAGACTCTGCCTCCGTGTACGTGTGTTTGCGTGCGAGACAGAGAGAGAGAGAGAGAGAGAGAAAGAGAGAGAGAGAGAAAGAGAGATAGGGAGGGGGAGAGAGAGAAGCCGCTGAATGACAGCCAGCCCAGGGAAGCGCTTTTTTTTTTTTCCACAAACACGCTTCGACTGTTCCCCTTTTGTACTAACTGACCCGTTGTTAATCCAACACAATACAACAAATGCTGCGGCATCCTCTTATGGCGGCTCTGGGTGTCGGTGAGCAAACAGCATAATTAAAACGGGGGGACAAAGAGGGGATTTGATCGGACAGAGCGCACCGGGAGAATGGCACAGATTTGCTAAATGAATGGGAAATGGGCATTGTGCTGCTGCAGGTGGTGGCTGATTATTTACCCATAACAACGGTCAAACCCAGCAGCGGAGGCGCGCTTTCCTGACGCACGGATCGCTCACGCACGCGTCTGTTTGACCCTAGCGAAGCCGAGAAATGGCACAAATTAATTATTTCAAAGGAGAGGCCTTTTTGTCCACTTTATAATTGATTCATGTAACTGGAAGGATAGTATATTTGTATATACCTATATAGATAGGTAGATTTATTCCTCATACCTATATGTATGTATGAGGAAACACCTTTACATTTAAACCCTTTGATGCCAAAATAAAGTGTTTACCAGCCTCCAACTATTTAAACCTGATATTTCACTGTGACTCTTTCGTGCACGTTTACTCACAAACAAGATTTTCGTTTTGTAAACAAAAGTCGCTCATCCCAAACACACGCACGCACGCACGCACGCACGCACGCCGCTACAGAGGACAGGCTCCTACCTTCTCTTCTCATCCCGACTTTGAGGCACTTCTTCAGCCGGCAGTACTGACACTGGTTCCGGTGGTGCTGGTCGATGGGGCAGTCTCGGTTCCCCCGGCAGGTGTAGGTTAGGTTCCGCCTCACCGAGCGCTTAAAGAAGCTCTTGCAGCCTTCACAGGTGAACTGGCCGTAATGTTTCCCACTGGACCTGTCCCCACACACCATGCAGTCCACATTGGGGATTTTGTCCCCGGATAGAGCGTCGTTCCCTGAGGTGGAACCATTGGGCGTCCCCGGTGCACCGCCGGGCTCCTGCCCACAAATCTGGAGCTGGGACCCCGGATCTGCTGAAATGTTCTCTGGCCACGGGCTTACTACCATTGCCATGCTATCCTCGAACCTTTTATTGATCACAGAGAGAAGTCTGCCTCAATAATACAAATCCGTCTTGACGTCCTGGTGGGAGGCCGCGGGAGGGTAAAAGGGCGCTTTCCACTTCCCGAAGAGTTCGATCTGAGACCCTCGGCGTAAAGCAATACAAGCAGTTCGTTAAAATGACTTATTTATTTAGGTAAACATCTAACGAGGTTTACGACAGAAGCCGACGGCTGATACGAGCAGAGCCTACAACTCCCGGGATTCCTTGCTGCTTAGCGCTCCATAAACACGCTGCTGTGCGGTGAACCTTCATGGAAAAGTCAGAGCAACGAGTCAAGGTACGCAGGAAATACGAGGCTGCTTTAGTTAAGTCCTTACTCGCCTTGAGGAATTTGTCAAAGGACGTAATGCAGTCAGTAAATGGAAAGTCTGTCGCCTGTCGCCGTGACTTCAGCCTGACCCCAAACCGCATTCAGACACACCGCAGATCGGCTCTGCGTCCTGGCTCGATACTGACCGCGTCTCCGCACGTCGCAGGAGGATCTATCGGGTCTCAGATAGTTGGCGGAATCACACTCCGGAGGAGTCGGGGATCATCCTGTCTATGCCACACTCAGGTGGAGCGGGAGGACGTCGGTTTGTCCGACACTGAGCTGCGGGTCCTGGGCGGGTGTCTGCGCGGACTGTGGCCGGTTTAAACCTGCCAGTCGTCGCCTCGCTGTGTTCCTTCACCCTCCGACGGGCTGTTCTCCCTCTGAAAGTCAAAGCTACAGTTTAGGGAAAGTGTCACCAGCACGCAGCCCCGTCCGGCTGCCCCGCCCCCGGTCCATATAAGGAAATGAATGCCAAATAAGGGCATAAACCCGCCTCTGAACGAGGAGACGAAATGAAATAAAAAAAACGGCGACTGCTGATTGGCTACTAAAGTCGTGCAAATATAAGAAGAGCTCGGATTGGCTAGAGTTCGATTAAATTCGCTTTGACTTTGTTCGAGTCCAGAAATATTTTTAATTGTAATAATAATCATGATTATGAATATCCAAAAGTCACAATGTTTGAGTCTATAATCTGCAGAGTGGCAACAATAGGCTCAATGAGGTATTAGACAGCCTCTAAAGCTGGAAACAGTTTAGGGTAAGTGCTTTAGAAAAGTCTAATTCTTGTAATTCTTGTATTTTGTACAGATGTATATTAATGATGTACAGACAAAACATATATATCTATGTATGCATGTATGTATGTATGTATGAACAAAGTAACATTCATTAGTATAGATCATTTATTTAATTTATAACTGGTAGATATGGTACATGTATCTACTCTCACTACATTTTAGCTCTTCAGCTCTCATAGCTACATATCATGATCCCTTTTCCCAGTTTCAGCAGAACAGTCTGGGAAAACAAAAGGTACCGCTTTAAACATTTACTGGTGTGTTGGGTTTGTTGGTTTATGCTGTCCCTGCTACTGCGTAAATGCCATTTGTGGTAATTAACAGCGAAAAGTGTTGTTCCCTAACAACTTTCTTTCTGCTCTGGTCACAGAGGGAATCTTGATATTTTCCCAAATAGGCTCAGCATAGTGCAAGTAAAACTACTACTTTCCATACCACTACTTCTACTACTACTACAAATACTATTACTATTAATAGAAATATATATGAGATGTTTCTTTGCAGTTCACAAAATGACCAAGAGCCCAGCAAAGACAGCTCTTCCCAGTTAGGCGGCCTGCTGGCCCCAGGCCATGAGCCTGGCCCTGCATTGGCTTTAATTGTTGTCACATGTAACCTTACCTGTTTCCCAATTAGCCATGTGACTCTAGAGGAGAGTCGATAATCTGTAGGCCAAAAGTGTAATTGTATACTGCCAAGACAAATGTAATCAGATTTGTGACAAAATTAGGGTTAATTAAATTGAGTTTATCTTTGGCAGTTGATAATCCTGTATGTTAGATTCATCTAATTAAATCCAAAATTATGTGTCAGCCTTTCCTCAGACTCAAAAGTGAAGATTAAAAATGAATTACTCGACTTGCTAAACTATTCTATATGATTAATAAAGGAAAACAAAGGAATTCTAAATTAACGTAGTGGCATGTGTTATTATCACTTGTTAGCAGCGTCTGTCTGAACTCGCTCCTTCTGAAAAGGCAGAAAACAAAACAAATGTAATCTTTTTGACATAAAGTGGGGGGGGGAAAAACGCCAATGGTAAATCTTTCCCCACCTTACGAAACTTTACAATCCTCCAGACAGATTGCTGGAACAACTGGTAGCGAAACCTCTGACACACACGAGTGCCTCCATGGGGGGGACAGGGGTGGTAAACATGACCTCTCTCGATGGCCTATCAAATGCAGAGACCTCTGTTGTGGTTTGTTTTGTTAATTTACGTTGAGCCTGTCTACGCCAGGACCCATACTGCTACGTTCCATTTCAACCTGCACTGAATATGACACCACCGAGGAAAGGAGTCCATCCAGTGATCAGGTATGTAATCTGAGCATGCACAAAAATAGGGATTCAAAGCTGAGCTTGACATGCCTGTGTCTTGTTTGACCCTTAGAACGCTATCTAGACTCACTCTGGAGTTAATTGCAAGAGCTGCTATAGAAACATTCACTGACAGATGGACAAAGAACAAGTAATTTGTAGTTCAGCAAAAGCGGTGTCCAAAGACTTGGTGGACACCAGTGGCTGAAGGGTGTCTCTGAAGGGTCTCTAAAGGGTGTCTCCTGCTCCTTAGTTTAGACTAAAGCACACTGAACTCAGGTAAAAGTGTCGCATCTTTAATGCACTCGTTGACTGTGCAGATGTGTGAGAATATTGTCTGCAGCACAGAGCCAATTTTTTGCTGTTTCCTTTGGCCGATTGGGGTTGATTAAGAGGTTAACTGCAGGGAGGCACGGCGTCTTCAGCGGAGATTTATCGGTTTTTGCTCTGACCCCTCTGAGGTAGCTTCCCTCACCCCCGGTGTCCCCAGGATTTATTTAGTTATTTGTTTATCTGCTGGACAGGGTCTTGAACCACATCCCAGTGCTGCTTGTGCCTTATTTTCATTCTGCTTCTCGTGTGGGATTATAGTGTGAGATCCATTCGCTGACTCTGCATGAAAGTGAAGGCCCCATCAAGTCTCATGACCTCTGACATTTGGCAGCAAAACACTCCCAAAATTGGTTATTTTCATTTAGCACATATTTTACCATCTGTTAAACTTTGGCCCCTATTTGGAAGAATTATGGTGTTTTTCTAATTCCTCCCTGACAGTTTTAATTCAGCCCCATTTTAACTTATGAGCTTTTATTTCCTATCTTTGCAATATTTGACTTAATTGTCATACAGAAGCAGAAAACAATGGTTTTCCAAGAGCAGACTTCAATTTTGTCATTCCAGGCAAATGCCTGTTCCTGCCTTTTAAAAAAAGAACATTGCTCCTGACCTTTGTATTCATTTACTTTGGGATTCAACAGAAATAAATTCAAGTCAGTAAACTGGAGGCCACTTAAGTGAGTTTATGATGTGTATTTTTTTATTCATTTATCAAATCATTTCTTCCTGCAAGAAATTAGTCATGAAACAGCACCAGTTGTTTTGGGAGAAGAAATCAGCAATATCACAAATTTAACTTCCTAAGTCCTGCTGAAGTAATAATTTAGTATTTTCTATAATATTGTAAAAGGCACCAATAACTAAGAATTAAATACACTTTTGGTCTTCAAGATATCCCCAAAATATTAAGCCAATAAAGTTATCATATGTACAGCAATTAGATGCAATAATAATAATAATAATAATAATAATAATAATAATTTGGTCTCTAGCCCCAATGATTATTTTAAAGAAATTACTAAACCAATATTAAAATAAATTTAAATAAAATGTCTACTACCATAATCAATGATGGCTTAATCAGATCCATATATTAAAATTATTCTTTTGTCTAAATACTATTTAGAAGTCAAACGTGTTCGTCTTCAGGAAGCTAAAGGTCTTAAGTGGTTGCTGGCCCCTGCCATCTCTCCAAATGTCACACTTCTGCTTATTTGGAGGCACATGCTCTCACACCTCCTGTGTAAGGGTGGATGGGCGCTTTGCTGTTGGGAGGCAGAGGGGAGGTGGGATGGGGCAGTGTGGGCTATACAGGGAATGCTATGTGACTTGCATGACCTGGCATGTCTCTGAAGCTGGAGGGGGTCTTGACCTGTGACCCGGGGCTCCAAAACTAGGAAGATGAAAAAAAAGGGGATAAAGTGGGGGGGTTGCCTCTAAACAAGGGCTTCTGTTTTAACCACTCCAGGAATGTCAGTTCCATAAAAAAAGATGCCTTCGGTGCGAAAGAGACAAAGGGAGAGAATGAAAACAAAGAGAAAGAGGTGCAAATCTATCTATCTATCTATCTATCTATCTATCTATCTATCTATCTATCTATCTATCTATCTATCTATCTATCTATCTCTCTCTCTCTCTCTCTCTCTCTCTCTCTCTCTCTCTCTCTCTCTCTCTCTCTCTATATATATATATATATATATATATATATATGTGTGTGTGTGTGTGTGTGTGTGTGTGTGTGTGTGTCTGTGGTGTGTTTGTGTGTGTGTATATATATATATGTATATATGTGTGTGTGTATAATATATATGTGTATATGTATATATGTGTGTGTGTGTGTGTGTGTGTGTGTGTGTGTGTGTGTAATATATATATATATATATATATGTGTGTGTGTGTGTGTGTATATATATATGTGTATATGTATAATAACCCAGCTGCAGCAGACTGAGATTGCTTCTCATTTTTAAATAAATCAAATCAATCATCAATCAATCAAATCCTGCCTTGGGGCCAAACTGCGATGGTTGCAGACCTTCGAACATTCAGGTTAGGACAGTGACAGAGATTATTCCATCTGTCTGCAGGCAGATGTCATTTTGCCTCATCATAAGTAGGACAACAGCAAAAGGCCCCTTGAGAGGTGAGTGCGAAGACATTTAAGATAGTATCGAGATTTATGTTTTATCTTCAAGTGGCTGTTGAGTGGTTTGAACGGTCTGCGTGTCTCCTGTAGTTGCAGGACTCATTGTACATTGATGCTACGCAGATAGTTCTTAATTCATTTCAAAATAATCATGAATATGTAATCTTTATGTTCATTTTACCTTTAGACAAGCTGGCATCATTGCAACTTCAGTATGTCTGGACTAAAGGTTATGATTTTCTGTCATTAAATGTCATAATTTATCTTTTTATATCTTTTATATATATTGTGGTGGTGTATCCATATATGCTGTACACACACACACACACACACACACATGTCCATGCATACGTACACACTCTGTATACATAGACAACCCACAATGATGTATGTTTATATTCACAGTTGTCATAATTTCATAGTAGTCGAAGTGATTCTGCTGAGTTTAAGGGCTTTGACTGGTATCAGATCGTTATCATACACGTCTTCTCCTCTGAACATGTTTAGCAGTGGAAAAAGGCTAAATTCTCCTCCTTGTAGTTAAAATCTCAGATGGTGGTCTCTACCGCATACTCCCACTTATGTTCCCTCCCTTCTGCATGCCAATAAAAACCTCTGACCAACAGTTGACCTTTTGCATAGCCCCTTTTGCATGCTACCTCCCCTACTCTACCACCACACCTCGCTCCCTTCTGTTTTCACTCTCTCTGTCTCTGTCCGTCCTGTCCATATCTCCGTCACAGTGGTCCTCAGCAGGCCAATGGGCACCGGTATCTGCTGGGAGGGCCGCTTGGGGGTGTCAGGGTCAAAGAGGGCAACAGAACTGCTAAAGTCATTGCAGGGGCACCACCACAGAGGCATCACATCCCCATTCAAAGCCTGCATGGTGACGTCCAAGCACCCCTTCTTCTCTTCCACCCTGCTCTATTCCTCACTCCCTATCCCTCGCAACCCCCCTTGACCTTACTGTTCCTTGGTTCTAAGGGGTCAAGGCAGTCCAGGGTTAATAAAGTGATACCAGGTGTTGGCCGGAGAGAAAAGTTCCCTCTTAAATCTCACCAGCAGCAAATTGTGGGCCCCACATTGCTAAATCCTGCTGGGACTCCAAGCTTGATTTTGAGTTTGCTTTACGGGATGACCATGCATGTCACAGTATAAACAAGCCTGAGGTGGCATGCAAGATCTGTGCATTTGTAAGTGGCGTGCATTTCCTAACAGCTTGTGAGGTTGCACGTGTAGACATCAGACTGTGGGCCTTAGTTCTGTAAGGGGCCTCTTGATGGTATAGAGGTTAGCCAATGCAACAAAGTGGATGATTATGTCTCAGCGGAGAAACCTTGAAAGCAAAATGATCCCGAATCCTATTGTTCACTTTGCGGGGTCAGTGAACAGACACGGGAAGGGGAAGAGGGAATAGTCAACTTTAGAAACCATGCAAAGAGCTGGGCTGGAATTATGTTTTCTTTTGTTTCTCTTACCCAGTAAAAAGAGGAGCTCAATAGCTACACAGGGACAGAGAGTCTGAGTGTCATCTGCAAACTGCTTTTGACAACAAACAAAGAAACAACAAAGAAGTCTATAAAAGTACATAAGTATTACATAAGTATGAATTAATAAGACCGTTTTGTGGTGTGTACATGTGTGGAAAAAGTGCATGTGGGAACTTGACCTTGTGTGCAAAAACATAAACCACGGGAAAAAAAACCCTTTAGCCTCTGCTGTTCCGTCCAACACGTTAAATGAGAGTAGCCCTAATTAATGCTAATTAACGTCAATGACAAGTTGGGACCATTAGTCCAGCTAATCCCCCGTTTACATTTTCCCACTTACGCAGGAACCCTGCTGGCCAATTTTTACCCAGCCACAGAAAGGAAGCATTGTTAATGGGCCGAGCATCAAAGATTCAAGGCCCTTCAAACTGAGTTGCCTTTATTAGGACTTCAGAACGTATTCTGATCTGAAACACTCAGCCTGGGGAGTGGAAGAAAGAGGGGCCAAGAGGACCAGCAGCACATTTAGACTGCTCTATTCATCGGTAACCCCTTTTTGTTGCAATTGTTAAAACTTTTGGAAATAAACTGGCAAAATAAACACAGAGGTAAAAGATCATATATCGTAAACAACGATTTCCCCCAAGTTCCAATAACAAAAAAGTAGGGGAAAGAATGATTTTGTACAAACGTGCAGATAAACTGAAAAACTTGTGAATTCTAGAAGCACAAAGTGTGATTTTGAAATACAGATTTAACCCAATACGGTTCCTACGTTTCCTTTACTTGGATGGATCATGGCAGCATATTTGTGTTTTTAACCATTTGCTTATTTGTGCTTTTAGAAGACAAACACAATAAATTCCAGGGCATCAGCGGAGCCAGGGTGCTGTGTTATTTTTCAGTGCTGTGAGTAACCACAATGGTAACACAGCTGTGGTGATCAGTCCGGACACCCCGGGAGCCACTGGTGTCCCGGAGCACATGTTCATTAATGATCATTTGCAAAGAACACAATGAGAGTTGCTAGTTGCTTCTCTGCAATGCCTTGAAGCCTTGAATGGCTGCACCTTCTGCTAAACGCTTGAACACAGATTGTGCCTCCCGTCATTTGATTGATTATATTAAGTGTTACTTTTAACTGTTATTTTTCTTGAGACTTCATAGGGGCTTCATTCCACAATGAAGCTACTGTCTAATAAGAACGAGGCTCCATTTTACCTACTAATGAATGTTCAAACAAGTAAAATGAAAATTTACCCTTGATTTATTTCAGTTCTCCTTCAGGTCAATCGACACACCAAAAATGGATCTGGAGCAGTTTTGGAAGAGACGTTTTCAAGCTGTGGACGATGTGACACAGAGGTCAGGGAGTTAATGTGTTTTCTTGTGATAGGTGAGTTAACTCCCAGTGACTCCCGCTAAGCAGTAAACATCAAGAGAGAGTTCCAAGGCCTCAACCAAATGTTGTAAAAGAGAGAGGCCCAAACAAGCATAAAGCATAAACACATATAGCTGCCCACATGGGCCAAACGTGAATGTATGCATACATGTATGTCCGTACACTTACATAGGCACCTATCCCTTCAGGGCAATCTCCGGCCCTCCCCCACCCTTGAAACCAGATCTGTCGGCATGCAGCACGGAATTCTCCAATCGCCCTGACTTTTGACCTTTGCCCTTTTTGGCAGCGCACACAAGAGAAGATGAAGTGCCCAAGTTTCTCTCTTCCAGAACACAAAAAATTCCCTGTTCCAACAGCCTTCCCACACATGAATGGCCATGCACACACACACACAAACATGGTAGGGATAAACACACACACTTGCTCACCCCACACACACTCTACCTCTTGGACTTTTATTGGAGACACATTGAGGATTAACGGTGTTTGCTGCACATTTTATTAACATGAGTCTTGGCACAGAACTATCAGACACAAAGAGTGCATGCGTGTGTGTGTGTGTGTGTGTATCATGTGGATGTGAATTGCAATTTTTTCAAATTCAAATGCGTCTTAAAATGCGTCTTGAAATTACCTGCACACTGGTATTAACTTAAGAAGTTAAATAAAAAAGCACGAGTGTATTGGCAAAGGTGTAGTTGCTCATCATCGTTCCACTTCTTTGAGTGTTCAAACTCCCCTCCTGTGCACCACCTTCATCATGAAGATCATCTGCAGATGACTATGTTCCTTGTGATCTGTGTTTGATTGGTTTTGTCAGTGGGACAAATGGACGTTAAACTGTTAACCCGTGGACCTGGAGGCTGCCATAGCTTTGGACCGAGGAGGACACTGTGCTAAATATGCTGACTGCAGATCCAGTAAATGCAGGGGAAGAGAATCCAAGAGGAAGAGCTAACCCTGCTAAGAAAGGGGACTGCCGAAGAGGATGAGTCAGCATGCCCGGGACATGCTACTCATCTTAATCACTTCGTTAACCACCTGTAGCGACTGGAGGCTGCCTCACGTGCCTCCCTGTGCACCCCTCAATCACAACCCCTTGTTTCCTATCATCTGCACCAACACACAAACAGTTCTCCAGGCTACACTGATTTCTTTTTGTGTGTCCAACTGATGCCCATTCCTCTCATGGACACAAACAGATTTAACTCTAAACTACCTCCATCCCGCCTGACTAAAAAATAGCTTTAATATATATTATTTGTCTTGCCATGTTAAGTTAGGGTTTTGGGCCATAACTGGGCCAAAAGATATGAAATGTGTAAATTTCAACTCAGAGTTCCAAGAATGAATTGAATGAGTTAGGGCATCTTTATTCCCTTTTTAATGGCAACGGTCATGGAAGGTTATGAGTTTATTGCCCAAAATGCCCACAAAAGCCACACATTGTAATTTAGTGCCACCTCTTATACATTAAACTAGACGTCTAGTTGTCGTCCTTCCATATGCAATTCATGCCAGCTCTAAGCTGGTTAAAATATTGCCTCCACATTGAATTCAATTCAACTGATCCCTGCAGGGTTTGGAGACATGCTGGTTGCCTAACAGGAAGGAGAAGGAGAAGGCAACAGACAACGCGACGCGTGATTCATTCCTTAAATCATGACGAAAAACTGTTGAGTGGAAGTTTAAATTACACATTTGATTCGTAATTCCTGCAAATCAGGACGTGGATAGTAGAAGGCAAAATACAAGAATTCAAGTCCTAAACCTCAACGTCCAGTCGTACGACGTGCACGAAGTACAACAGCTGAGAAAAGTGAACACATTTAATAAAATTGCTTGATTCTATTATAAAACAGACAATTTTAGTCTGCTAGAAACAACGGAATAAAATAAGCAAAGTTACAGAAATCACAACAGCGTCCAACAATTGTGCCAGATCGACTCAGTTTAAGGCGTCTCTGGATTGTGCGTGTTGTTTTGTGATGTCCACGATTCATGTCCAAGAGTTTCCCATATGTCCGTGTCCCAAAATGTGCCTGTAAACCCCTCGGAGCACCGCCCCTCTCCTCCACTATCTGACCGCTACCATTTGTGCATTGTGTGTCCACTGTGACTGCTCTCATCATTTTCCCCTTTGATTGGCCTTTGGACAATGTAATCAGTGTTGCAGCTGTCTGAAAAGGCCTCTTGTGCAGTATCTCAGCAATGCTCATTGCCATGACGCGTCCACAACTTTGGTTTTAGTTCCATTCAGGCTCTGTGACAAATGGCAAACTGTCTGGTGAGCATGTGTCAAGCCACTTGATTTACTTCTTGTCACAAAGCTTCTGTCCTTTCTTGTATAACCTCACTGTACTGGCAGAAATTGCCATGACTGTAAGCTTGAAATTCTAATGTATAGAAAGGCCATTGGCTTTCTGTGTGTGAGAGAGAATTATCTGACTTCTATTACGCAAAAGACCAAAAAAAGGAGATTCTAATTAGTTTTAGAAGAATTTCTCTTTGGTTAAAGTACTAATAGAAGTTTGCCCAATCATGTGTGATGCACAGGTCATGTTTGTATTTGTTGGATATGGTGGACCTCTGGGCTCTGTCTTGGGATGAAAATAATTTGCATTAGGTCACATTTTCCTCTCACTGCTCCCTGGTACAGTGATTTAATAACTCGTTTCATAGACTCTGGAAGTCTGACCTTTCTTAATGGTAGCTTTAGCAATACCAACAAGACATTTTTCTCAAATTTAAGCAAATTATTTCATTTTTTTTTGGTTTTTAGTTGACTAATCACTTGAATGACCAGCAAGTTAAGAGCAGCTCACAAAACAAATGGAATGTCAGCATTCCCTAACATCTGTTTTACTTTTGTTCCAGTAGTTCTTACTATGTTTTAGGTCTGATTGTGAGTGTTGTGAGTCGTGTTTCACCCTTCCTCCCTCTTCCTCCTCCTCCTCCCTCCCTGAACTGTTTGTGCAGCATTTGTCACTCTGTCCGCTCAGATCCTTGACATTTATTCTATTATTTATTCCTGAGTGCTGGGGCTGAGCACAGTTCAAGCTCCCCGAGTCTGGAAGCATATGAGCACATCAGGTGGGCGGAGTCACGCTAGGTTTATTTACAGTCAGGTGCTTTAAACACTTTAATCTGTGAAATATTGAGGAGATGAGATTTGTTGTCATGGTATAACTAACTAACTTTGGCTCTTTGTGACTGGTTTTGGGTTTGAGTGTTTCGTTTCGTTTCGTTTTCTCCCGCTTATCCGGGTTTGATTGTTAATACTTAATAAATGATTAATAATAGCATTAGTAGCAGTTTTGGTAGAACTTGATGTCTCATTTTCTTAACCGCTTTATCCCTTTCAGGGCTCACGGGGAAGGAACACAGTTCTTGTTGTAAGGCCTCTAATTTTGATTGTGATGGAGTTTAAAATATTGAGGGCTGCTCGTGCTAATTATGCTAAACACATTTATAAGGTTACAAGGCTTTAAAGCTTGAGTCAGATTGTTAATACGGTAAGTGATGTGCTAGACAGGTACAACTTGTGTCCGTCCCCCAAACTGTAGCAAATCCATTAAGGCAAAGCTCTCTTGATCCTTTTCTTTAAATCCTCCACCACGGCTTATTAAATGTAGCTGATTTTCACGCCCGTGCTGTGAAAGCCGTGAGGTCTGAAAGGCTCCTCAGAGTGTGACCACGGTGTGCTTTGCCCCAGAGAAGATAACCAGCAGGTCACTGACTGACAACCAGCAGGGAAGCTGATTAAGTGTATGATTAAGATCATAGTTAGATCCTAATCCTTCTGCCCTGCAAATATCAGTGGATATGTGATATTTCACTCTATGAGCGCAATAGTACCATAACCTTTGATGTTTTCCAAAGAAAGGTCTGTATCAAGACTTTTGGATCAACTTCATCCAATGTTCAATTTCCAGTTCCAAGTTTGTAAAAATTAGCTGCTTTATCTATTTTGGACGGCTCTGTTGCTCTGTGATGGTCCCCAGAACTTTACAATCTTCAAAATATGAATCCAGTTAGTTCTTCCTCTAAAATCAGGCTGAATGAGGCTCTGCTAACTTCTCCCAAGTACATGACACTTAAGATGCTGAATCTTCTCTCCCTCAAGCTTCTCCTCTCTTTCAGACCTGCCTCTCTCCTCCCCACGGGATACTGGGAAATATAGGCTGGTCGTACGTGTGTCCAAAGCCTCAGATGAAGGAAAAAAAAACATTTTATTCACAAGAAGAACAAAGAAAGCATCATCACAGACATCAGTGAAGGATTATATGGGAAAGGAAGATGGGGACAGAGTCAATTTGAAAGATTTTGTCAATGAATGATGGATGTTGTCTCCGTATGAAGCCATCAATCACTCAATCAGAAAGCCAGCGGGCCCAGGGAGGGAATTCCTTCTTCAAAAGGCTGAGAAGAGAAAAGGGAGGAGAAAGGGAGGAGAGGATAACTGTGGGTGTGATCTTTAACTCCCTTGTTCCTGTGAAAATAGGAGGGAAAGTGATTTTCTCTCCTTCTGCTTCCCTACATGTTGCACTTAAGTGCAGGTTGTAAGTTGTGACTGCGGTAAATTACACCAGTCAGTACACAAACGCTGACGCCTGTAAATCACCACAACTGGCAGCTCTTTTCATCCAGCATGTGTCAGCCAGTATTTGAAATAAATAAAAAATAATGGCCAAGTAATTATTTACAGAATATTTATTTACTGTCCTTTTCAATACGTGCACACGTTAATGTGTGCATGGGAGAAGAGCGGTGCGAAGGAAAATCAGGAAGAGAGAACATTACTTTTGATTTATCTCAATTATTTAAGAGCGGAAAATGATTCAATGAGCTAAAGGGAACTGGAGAGGGATAAGAGGTATATTGGACTTGCACTGCAGCACGAAACAAGTGTGAGACGTCATTGACCCCTGTCTGTCCCCTCTCGCTCTCTTCAGGTGCCTCAGCATTAAGGTCACAGCCCAGCAGCTTTATGGGCCCTCTAAAGTCATCAGTACATTGAGGTTGTATGAAAGGGCTCTAATGGAGTCAGTAATCAGGCTGCTGTGGCTGTGGGAACAGCGTTGACACTTTAGGCATTAGCAAACAACTGTGGCCTCTCCGTCCAACCAACAGGAGCAGGACTGCAGGGCAGACAGGGTGACGGTTCCTCAGAAGTTTCAGGGTGCCTTCACCCTCATTACTATGATGTCATCACTTACTCTTTTTTTCCTCCATCAAATATTTTTCAAATGTTGCATCCTAAGGTTTCCTTTTGAAAAGACTTTTGGTCACTTTTCCTGAGCTTTAGTTAAACGAAACCAGTATGATAGATATCTATCTGCCATCTGCCGCTCAGATGCGCGAATGTGAGTGAGGAGCTTCCAGCCATCAAACTCTGACTCTGTGACCTCCAGTATTATTTGCTCTTTTGTTCCCCATATCTGGTGACCCTTCAAACACTTAGCACGAGTGAAAGGTCCCGACTTTGCTCCGGCCGCAGACAGGAACCTGCCAAAGAACTCACGTGGAACAGAAAGGAAACGTGACCAGGACGTATGTACGCAAACCTGAAGCTGAGAGGATCCCAGCTATTGCGTCTTTCTACGTTAATTGTCAACAAAGCGGTGGGAAACACCCATATAGACCCCCCCAACACTCCACCCACTCCGCTGCTCCTACTCAAACATGGAATGTTTTCTCCCACTGACCACTGTGCAGAATTGTCCCCTCACCCGTGTGACCCCCCAATTGGTTCCTTTCACTCTGCAACAATGGCTGCCAGGGGCCGTGTTATTTGAGGCACTAAAGAGCCTTCCCAGCCTCCCGCCCCAGGAACAATGGATACCCCCACTGACACTTTTTTCTCCTCACCTTTCTAATGACAGGTTTCATCCTCTCTGCCCTGACCCCCGGGAGGGGCTGCAGCTCCCAGCTCCGTCTGACCGCTGACTGGTTCATACATCTCTGTCAGCACTGCTGCTACAGACGATGAGCACAAGCTGGAAGGAGCAACATAACTTCATGCCACTTTCATAATTCAGATTTTTTTCCCGCCCCACAGTTTAAATGGAGCAGCACAGACTGAAGCACCATAAGGCTTTAAACTCCCCCAAACTCTTATTTAGGGTCCACTTGTGAGGCATCAAATTATGTTTCAAAATATGTCAGCATGCCAGCATATGGCTTCTAAAATTTAAATATTTTAGGAAGCATCAGACGTCCCGCCGCCGACAGCGTATAAAATATTTACACATCCGTGATGTGACAGTAACTCACAATTTCCCCTTGTTGTAGTGAAATGCAGCGGCCTGCATCACACCGAGGTGAATGATGTGTGGGCTCATTCAGCGTATATTCCCTCCTCGGGAACAATGGGATGGGTTCTAACGCTCCTCACGCAGAACTTTTGGTCGCCGGTTGGATGGATCTTTCCCCAGCTGATACAACATTGTTTTGTATTGATTGATGTTGGTTTTCAGGCTTATTGACTGATATACAGTATGTATATTTCTAAATGTTTATATTTCAAACAGTATAATAACACTGCTGCCATCATTGGTGGGGGGTTAGACACCTTCTACCACTAATGCTAATGATGTGAAAAGAATCTCAATGACAGCAGACTCAGATATTTACAGTTTTCTGGCTTCTTATCATCAATTCAACAAAGTTCCTATAAAGGTCAGTGGTTCCATTTGTGTGAACTACAGTGGCAACTGCCTCATCTCTCAGATCAGTAGTTTAGTGTTTGTACAGTCTGTCTCCTGACTGTCTGAGCTGAGGGAGACCTGATTATTTAACACCCCCCCCCCCCCCCCCCCCAACATAAATGTTGGAGTTTTATACATTTAGATAAACTTCATTCCAATTAATTATGATGCTAGTTTCTTCACCCTAATCTGCTACATGTGTTCCTCAGTGCTCCCCCCTGAGGGAGTCACAGTCATATGGGGGGAGGGATTTCACGCTTGACCCTCCCCTCACAGCTTGTGAGCCTCTTTACTCTCTGCCTTGATTCTCTTGACCTATTTGGTCATCCTAGAACAAACCACTTATAATACTTACATCTCACCCAGCACGTCCCCCCGACACTCTCTCTGTCCCACACACACACACACACACCCACACGCACAGACACACACACATGTGTTGCTGGGTGAGATGCGAATATTATATAATCACATCTGTCTGACACAAATGTTTATCTCACACTTTTGGCTTCTCGGTTCCTCTTTTACGAGACAAAAATGAGCAGTAAAGATCATAGATACACATATTTTTACTTCCACACCCCCCTCTTTACTTGTTTTTAATGTAACTTCTCAGCCTCAATAACTTAACGACGTCCCAACACAACTCACAAATCTGGATTTGGACGAGCCTGTGAGTAGAGTCATCAGTTCAAACTATTTGTCTTTGGGGATTCCTTTTCTCTTTCCCCTCCATTATCCTTCCTCCTTTATCTTTTTACACCCCACATAAGAGGTGGATGAAGCATTGGGTGCATTTGGTGCACCCCTCCCCCCCCTGGTTAGAACCACCTGTGGCCTTCTGTCTCATTCAGCAGTCCAGCGGGTAATTGGGAACCATTTTCCACTCAGATGATTCAAGGCAAAGAAATGCATATGCAGGCGAGAGGGAAGAGAAGGAGGCAAAGGGAGTGTTTGGTAAATGGCAGGAACGCCATAGGGGAGCGGCTACTCTGGACGGGAGGGAACATGAGAGGGTAAACAGACAGGGGTCCCTCGTGGAGGTACAAGTCAGTAACGAGTGGAGGAAAAATCAGGAGCTTCCATGTCATAATTCACAGGCAGCCGAAAGGAAGAGGTGGGTTTAATATACAGATGTCTGCTCGGACACACAGCTGGACCTGCAGGGTTCATATGTGGCACATACGTTGCGCCCTCACATGAACCAGCAGAAACCTCCAGATGTGAAGAACCCAATCTATCACAGTTAATGTTCAAAAAGAGCCTGTTCTGGGCTCCTCTCCTCCTCCTCAGCTCTTCGTCTGGACCCTTTTAATTTATCTAAACTCCAACAACGCTCCTGCGTCAAACTGTCCTCTTACTTTTCCCCGCTGCATCCCCGTAAAAGACAAGAGTTTCATCAAAGCAAACAAGAGGGGGCCCGTTTCTTTATCTGTGCGCGTTAAAAGAGTTTTTGGAGAGGGAAAGGAGGGGGAGTGGAGAAGGATAATGATTTTAGCTTGGGGGGGGGGGGGGGTAAAAAAAAGAAAAAGGCAGAGGTGAGTGGAGACAAAAGAGCGGGAGACCCTGAGGTCAAGCTGCCCAGTGTCCACCGTCACTGGACTGGTGTTGTTGCAGAGTGAATGGCCCCGCTTTTATAGTCAGCGGGTTTGTTTTGTCCACAAGTGAAGGATGCCATATATCACAGTGTCGCTGACATATGAACAGGACATCACGTTGTGTGGACGTCCGATTGGAGCCATCGCGGCTCTTTCAGTGAGCCTGACATATCTGGACCCTGCTTTTACGACCTTGTGTGCGGCTGACCCCCGTGACCCCCAAATCAAGCTTTCAACAATATCACTTCTGGCCCCGTATAGGACTTGGGAACGGACGATGTCCGGGAAAATTGAGACATTGTGCCTGAGTGATGTCTCAGAAGCAGCGAGAACGCAACCAGTACGTGTTGAAACCGAAGACCTATCAGTTCTTTTTGACCTCTGTTTCATTAATACACTGTTGTGTGTTATTGTAATGATAATGGTCCTTCGTTGTGTTTTCAACAGTGTTACAGCTGCCAGTAGTGCTGGGCTGCAGTTGCGGTCCTCATGGGGGACGATATAATACATCTACTGAAGGGCCCGTCCTCATGAGTTGAGTCTCTGAGATTCTAAAACCACACAACCTTCCCCGGGGAGACCCAACCGGGGCTTGTGGGGGCAAAGATGGTGAGCCCGGGGCAGAAATCTGACGTCCCTCTGGCACAAAAGAAAGTCCACAGTCTGAACTTTGTAGGTGCACTAATGAGACAATTGGGGTAATGTGGAAATATTAATTCCAAAACTATTGAAAGACACTGTTAAGACACAAGTATTTGACTTGAAAGTAAATCAGGGATGAGCTACATTTATCTGGAATTGTGTAAAATATGTAAACTAGAAAAATGTGGCTGGAAAAGGTTGGGAAATTTGGAAATGGATGATCCAGTAGATAAGACATGATTGATTATGGTTTCAGTCTTAATCAATAAGAATAAAGCCAGGAAATATCTCTCATCCGTGGTTTTAGCCTTCTTAGACTAAAATGAATTAGTAAGAAACAAGTTGTGAGAGGATGTGTAAAGCAAGTCTGTTTATTACATTGTGGTCCACTAGACCTTAAATTGAATTAAAAACTTTAAAAGACTTTTTAACACTTCAGGGTTACATCTTGAGTAAACATGGATTCTTTTCCATTAACAGCTTTGTTCATATTGGTTCTAACTATTCTCACACTGACGAGGCTAACATTGTAAACAACCCCAACTGTAGTGAAGAGAAAGCCATGAGAGTCAAGGAGCCCCTGATGGGACAAGGGTTAACTTAAAGTTGATCAAGGGTCAGCGTCCCAGATTAAACGGAGCAGATAGGAAAAAAATGAAGCGCAAAAGGAATGAGACACAGAGCTGAGAGATCAGAGAGGAGAAGAAGGACGATGGTATGGGGGGGGGGAGGTTCGGCAGAGCATTAGGCCTTAAAAGAAGTGTGATCCATCTGTCTTGACATGCAGCTTCTCTGGTTTGTGCCCTGGAGGGGAGGTGAGCAGGCTGACACGCTCACAGCAAAGGCCTTGTCCTGTGCACTCTGGCCCAAAAACCAGCCAAACCTGCCCCGCGCCTCAACACCCCCAGGAAAAACTTCCCCGACTTACTGCTCCCATCATGTGACCCGCTGCTCCGTGCAGGGCCGACAAAAGGAGA